>NC_059268.1:18701683-18769183 GCF_017591435.1 Portunus trituberculatus | reverse complement strand
GACTCCCTCACAGACAGTAGTCACATTTCAAAGGGGAATGGAAAGCCAGAAGACCGTCCCTCGTATTAAATAAGCTCGAATTCTCTCTCCTTTGTTTCAACTTATTCCATTTCGTTCCACTTCATTATCCAACCCACACATGAGTTCCCTTTCCACCGAGACTGGATGAAAAAATTACTTCCCCAGTCCATCTAAATCCCTACTGAATCTGCGGGAAGGCGTACAAGTTTCTGGGCTACCAAGCAGCCCGACCATCACCATAACCTAATCCCTAGGATCGAGGGGCTGCTGCCCATCCGCTCCCACTTCCTCCACCACCACCATTACCACATCGGCCCTCTCCACTGTCCTGCCGGGACGTGGCTGGGGCAACGGGCCATGGCGGAGGCGGCCCACTGTGTGCTGCCGCAACTTGGTTCCAAGAGACACACTTTGTGGAATTTTCAATTTACACAATACATAAATATAATGAATGTATTGTGTAAATTGAAAATTTAATGTAAAATGTCTAACACAGATTCATTACTTAGCTAGGTAAAGATACAATGTCTTCTCTTTAGAGTATAAAGCTGTCTTTTCACGTATGTGAACAGTCATAAGGGTCCATATACGTCAGCGTCTGTCTCATAAATACAGCAGGAAGGGCAGGGGGCGGCAGAGGCAACACCACCAGGCGCCGCCTCTTGGGTGACGCCGCGCCGCCGCCACCAGCTGGACCTTGTCGGGGAAGTACACATATCACAGCCTCCACGCAAGATTTACACCAAGACTCAATGAACTTGGAGACATATTACAGAACAGAGGAGAATGGCGACACTAGCAATGGTTATTATGGTGCTGGTGAAGACGGCAGGAATGGTGATGGTAAAGATTTGAGAGAGAGAGAGAGAGAGAGAGAGAGAGAGAGAGAGAGAGAGAGAGAGAGAGAGAGAGAGAGAGAGAGAGAGAGAGAGAGAGAGAGAGAGAGAGAGAGAGAGAGAGAGAGAGAGAGAGAGAGAGAGAGAGACAGACAGACAGACAGACAGACAGACAGACAGATAGACAGACAGATAGACAGACAGACACACACACACACACACACACACACACACACACACACACACACACACACACACACACACACACACACACACACAGAAAGAGGTACATCGATAAATAGAAAAAAGAAGAAAAGAAAGGAAAGGAAGGAGGAAAAAATGAGTGAGATTAAGTAAGAATGGGAGGAAAAAGAAATAAAAGCTAAAAATTCAGGCGGAAGGAAATGATATTAATCCTTTCACTAGCACACAGAGATAAGAAAAGAGAACGTTCATTATATTTATCACGCACATATTATAATAACAATAAAAAGCATTGGGATAATGAGCACAATGGATGCGGCGCCTTTCGTTCCGCTGCAGAGAAAAACACTAAAACTTTACACTCTGTCCACCGCCCTCGCCGTAAAAAAAGAAGGAAAAATATGAAAATCACCCAAAAAGTGAGAAAGAATGCGAGAAAAAAAAGGGGGAAAAGATAACAGGAAAGGGGAGAATGATAGACAAAGAAAGGGTGAAAGACAAAGACATAAGGAATGGTGAAGAACAAGGAAGGAGATAAACACGGGACAAGGAGAGAAGCAGAGAGAGAGAGAGAGAGAGAGAGAGAGAGAGAGAGAGAGAGAGAGAGAGAGAGAGAGAGAGAGAGAGAGAGAGAGAGAGAGAGAGAGAGAGAGAGAGAGAGAGAGAGAGAGAGAGAGACAAATCATTAGATACTTAAAAGAAAATAACAAGCACAGTGAAGATTCCAAGGTTTCTAGTGAAAGAGAGAGAAAGAGAGAGAGACAGAGACAGAGAGAGAGAGAAATCATTAGAAACATAAGATAAAAACCAGGACAGTGAAGATTCCAAGGTTTCTAGTGAAGGAATCTCGATTACTTTCTCATTCCCACCTCCACACACACGCTCCACCAAGAAACACCACGCCTTATAACTCCACGTGTCCTTCCGCCTCCTGGCACTGAAGAATTTCCTCGCTAAATGGCTTCAGGGCGCCGCTTGCACATTCCCTCCCCGGCTGAGGTTTTCTCTTTTTTTCCTCTCTTTTTCTCTTTTTCTCTCTTTTTTCATCCTCGTACGAAAAGGTCTTCCAGTTGGCAATTTGGCTTGGACTCTGACAGCTCTGATGGGCTTAGTTTGGTGGGATTTTGTACGCACCCACGCACACCCACGCACGCATCCACCCCACGCAAGCAGGCAGGAAGGCACACAGGTACACACGCACACACACACACACACACACACACACACACACACACACACACACACACACACACACACACACACACACACACACACACACACACACACACACACACACACACACAGTCACTGGAGCAAGAAAATATGTATATATCTAATTTGCCCAAAAAACTCTGTGAAAATTACGATACACGAATAAGTGCTCTTAAAAAAATAATCACATACTATACTGTCCTCTGCATTGGCACAAAACCATGAACAGAGGCCAAGGGAACACCAGGGCCCCGAATGACCTTCAGGACCCTCACCTCACACGCCCGCCACTCCGCTCCCTCTGTCGCCCCAATGTGTCACTACAATTAATTAGGAACAATGCACTTCCTTATGTTTTTACTGCACTGGTTTACACACTGGTGCTCACTCGACTGCTGGTGACAATAGTGAAGGTTATGGACACTCCGTCAAGTAATGAATCATGCAGAAAAGAGGAGGAGAGCATTTTAGTGATATATTACATACATACGTACGTACATATCGCTTTGTACCTTCCAGACAAGTTACAGCAGTTTCATTTCACGAGATCCTGTTACCGTGAAGTGTTGATATCCATCAGTAAAGTTTCCAGGTGCGAAATAATTCTTCGTCAGGCATGCAAAAGGTTCAAGGCAATTAACTTCCATTGATGCATCTTAACATTGTGGAAACAGTGAACAATAAGTTAGACTCCCAGCTCTCGTGATATCAGACAAAGAATATTTGGAAGTAATATTCACTCCAAGGGTTGAAAAAGTCACTCAGCTGTCCACTTTGTGTGTGTGTGTGTGTGTGTGTGTGTGTGTGTGTGTGTGTGTGTGTGTGTGTGTGTGTGTGTGTGTGTGTGTGTGTGTGTGTGTGTGTGTGTGTGTGTGTGTGTGTGTGTGTGTGTGTGTAAGCATGTAGAATGGATAAAATGTCATATTTCTGAAAGCAACATCTGTTATTCTAATCTAAACCATCTGGCCTTATAATATTGTGCTGACAACAAGAAAAGCACAAGCATATTTTCAACAATTATCTTAATATTTAGAAACAACCTTATTTGTTAATGGTACAAGACCTATTTTGTTCGTTAACGTGTGTGTGTGTGTGTGTGTGTGTGTGTGTGTGTGTGTGTGTGTGTGTGTGTGTGTGTGTGTGTGTGTGTGTGTAAGAATGTACTGGTGTAAGTAAGTACATACGGTGCGGTCAGCATTGCACCAGGAGCCCCTGCTGAGCGGCGGCGCCAGGCGGGGCGGCGGGGCGGCAGGCTACCGGCTTGGGGCTCGCTGGCTGGCTCACCACTAACTCTTAAAGCGGCCAGACGGACACGAACCACGCTCCCCGGGACAAAACTAAGGCGCACATACTGTTATCGTAAAGAATTCTGCAACACCACTAGGCTGCTGCTTTTTACAGCGAAAACTTTAATTCAGGAACAACATCAAAACACATCTAGAACAAGAGTGAATCCACGCGGACTTTGGCGAATATTAACGCGTTTGTGCGTGCGTGTGCATGTGCGCGTGTATGTGAGATAGCGTGCGTGTGGAAGAGTGCACCCCAAGCATCATTTTGGCCAGCGATACACACACCAAACCAAACCAAACCAAACTGGCAAACTTTACTTTCCTACGTGGTCGGCAAAGCAGTGAGGATCCAGTTAATTTTGTAAGGAGAAAGGAGAAAATAAAATTAGGGCGAAAAAGTTACCTGCTTAACTAAAGGGAAGGAGGAAAGGAGAGAGGTCTGGATGGTCAGATCGAGAGAGAGAGAGAGAGAGAGAGAGAGAGAGAGAGAGAGAGAGAGAGAGAGAGAGAGAGAGAGAGAGAGAGAGAGAGAGAGAGAGAGAGAGAGAGAGAGAGAGAGAGAGAGAGAGAGAGAGAGAGAGAGAGAGAGAGAGAGAGAGAGAGAGAGAGAGAGAGAGAGAGAGAGAGAGAGAGAGAATTGGAAGCGAAGGGGAAACGGGACAAGGAACTGCGAAGACGGAGGGACGAAGTGGGAGGCGGCGGCAGAGTGAGCAGAAACAAGGACGATAAAGAAGTGAATAACTGAGCTGAGTTTAGAAAAGACGAAAGCAAAAAGAAAAAGCAAAATAGTCGTAAGGAAAGACGACAGAAAGTGATGGTAAGAAAGGCAGAAGAAGAGAAAAGGAGGGAAGACACAATACTGCGAAAACGAAAGAATGGAAACAGGCTGAGAAAACTATGTGAAGAAAGAAGAGAGAGAGATAAAATAGGGTTGGAAACAGAGAGAGAGGAAGGAAGGGGAGAGGGAGCTGGGGAGGAGAAAGAGAGGGAAGAGAATGGAGAAGGATGGACGAAGAGAAAGAAATGGCTGTGAAAGACCAGAACAGCTTGGGAGGCGGCAGGAAAAGGGAGAAGGAAAAAAAATAGGAAGAAAAAAAAGGATGACAACAGCAGAGTAGTTAGGAAAAGAAACAGTTGTGAAGGATGGAGAGAGAGAGAGAGAGAGAGAGAGAGAGAGAGAGAGAGAGAGAGAGAGAGAGAGAGAGAGAGAGAGAGAGAGAGAGAGAGAGAGAGAGAGAGAGAGAGAGAGAGAGAGAGAGAGAGAGAGAGAGAGAGAGAGAGAGAGAGAGAGAGAGAGAGAGAGAGAGAGAGAGAGAGAAATGGAGGAAGAGAGAGGAAGAGGCAAGAAGAGAAAACATTAGAAGAGAAGGGAAGAGGATGAAAAGAGAAAGAAGAAAGGGTTGGAGAGCAGGAGAGAGCAGGTGGGAAGGCGGCGAAGGGGTGAAGGTGAGTAAGCACGGCATCCATCACGTGCAGTTTGTGGGCGGCGGCTGTAATTACGTCATCGGCCTGGGAGGTGTAAAGGAAGAGGCTGGTGCTGGAGCCGCCGTAAAGCTTCCTCCAGACGTCACCTCCTCTCACGCGCGAAATTTGATATCGTTGTGCCCGGGAGAGGAACCAAAGGTGGGGGGGACAGATAAGCGGGGCGATGAGACGCAAAGGGACGGCCGGAGAGAGAGGAAGCGCTTTATCAGACCTAACGGGAGGGGGTGGCGCGGTGCAGGGATGTGGAGGAGGATGTCTGGGGGAAGGACGTGTCGTGGGGAGGACGGCTGGGGTGAGAACGGCTGGAGTGGAGCAGAGGGGAGCGGGTGGCTTTGCTGGTGAACGTGGAAAGTAGGACATGTCCCTAATTGCTCTCAATCTTTTTGTCTCGGAGGAGTTACGCAGCACCCTACCGCTTATGAAATTTGGAAGCCTGTGCAAGCAAATACTGTTTGTTGTTTTCATCAAAATTTATGTACACAACAACTCATCCTTTACGTTTTGAAACTAAGTGGACGGCAGAGGGAAGGGGAGGTAAAAACACAAAGTTGTCAGCGTCGGATGAAGATGAAAGGACGACTTAAGTTTCCTAAATACACACAGGAGCACTTCAAGCAATATTACGCCTTCCTTTCGTTTCTTAGTGCAATAATGTGTCATCATTGTTACAGCAGACAATGATCAGTAGCGTCACCACCTTCACTGCATCACTATCGACCAGTGTTGCCTTGAACAGCGACTCGCCGCCAGTCACAGTCACCACAGCCGCGGCAGCAACACCACCACCACAATGCTCACCGCTGCTAACAGAGCGACAAACCACCACGCCAACCTGTTGATCACTACAGTCTGGAGGCAGATCAAGGGTGGTGAAGCTTGCTAATGAGAGAACAGCAGGTACCGGGACGCGGGTGGCGACAGGCAGCACCACACATGAGGCGCTACGGGCGTGGGCGTGGCGAGACATGTGGCCGGTAGTGGGTGTAGTATTTTAAGGGATTTTCTAAGTGGCGTCCTCGACAGGTCCTCTCATTTCGGCCAATGGAAGTGCCAGAGGTTTGTAAAATGTGGACCGGCAGGGAGGGGACGCGTGGGAGCTCTTCAAATATTTGGCACCGACAGTTTTGAAGTATTATTACACTCATCTCTTCTCACAATTTTGTCGATGAACATATTTCAACTCGCCAATTTCAGTTCAAATATACTTCATAACGCTTGCAAACAAGGTTGATATGCTAACGACAGTAACATGCTTAGATATTTATGACAGATTTGAAGATGACGTTTTTTCCTAAGAAAATTCAATTTTAAAGGCAGCAATTTTCGAAAACGTATTTCTATTTCAATCATCGCAAGGTAAACTATTTGTGGAGTCGTCTTTACTGACAGTCTTTGAAGATACCGTTTCATGAGAGTATAGAATTTGTTCTTATCAGAGCAACCCTAAACTCTTCACAAAATGCAGATGAATAATTAGTCCTTAAAATCAAGTCACTTTTTTTCAGGGACACAAAATTCCAGTCTAGTGTTTGGTTTTGTCTGGCAGCCCAATGTCTGTACCGAATGGTACATATTTTCTCGTTATCCACATTAAAAACGTCCAACTTTACAGGAAAACTCGAAAACTGGAGGAGGAGATTTGGGCATCAGCCTGAAATTATAGATACTACATTACTACCAAATAGCAACCTTGCGCTTGCATTTCGTTGCTTTAAAAGTGTTCCTACATTCTGACTCAAAAATTATGGTTGCAAGTTTAATGTCATTAGCTGATTAGCAAGGTGGTGACTTAGCACCAAATTCTCTATTCGCTTAATAGAAATGCTCACGTGTCTCCCGGGCTTTGACAATACTTATGGCACACTCCTGACCACCCTGCCACATAAATATTAATAAATAAATATTAATGCCTTTCATTAGTTGAAATTTATAACTACCATTTCTACCATCCTGCCTGCATGTGAAAATAAAAACTCAAGGTTAAAGCAGGACTATGACCTGCCACACAAATGTTTACAGGGCGAGCATTTCCACACGACGGGAGAACAAGAGCTTGTGACTTTCGTCAGCATCAGACGAAGGTCGTGGTGCACTGCAACGGGTGCAGGTGGTGCTGAAGTGTCACACTAGGGATAGACGTGTGACCAAGCCGACACTATAAGGTTATCTTTCTGTATTTTAGGAACAAGTGATACCTGGGAGGAAAGGTTCTAGAGGCGAGCTTCCTCCTATTGATGAGTGACGTAGTGTTGGTTGATGGCTGGACGAGGGGGCAGGGAGGAGCACTCTGAGCCTGGAGCCTCATCACAGGTGGGGAGGGAGGCTTTAAAGGGTCTTACTGCCTCCCTTCTATGCCTGCCACTCAGGGATGACACCTTTTGCACCTCTCTCCTAAATTACGTCAGAGGTGGCTTCATCTGGTAGTACAGGGCGCCACACCTGCCCGGCTCAGTGTTGATCTCACCAACACAGTCCTCCGTAATCCGATGAGGTTAACGATCCTGCAAATATTTAGCAAGAACACTACCACTTTAAGGCTGCGAAAATAGACTAATGTGCCGATGCGAAAAGTATATTGCCTGCAAACCTTTTAAATGATAATGTGAGATCAGGGCGTTAAGAATCAGTAATCTCAGTTTTAAATCTTACCACTTAGAAGAAATCATTCAGAAATATAAAGTCTTCACCGCACTCAGATTCACACCTCAGGAAACATTCACTCATGGGAAAAATACAATGGCCGCGATGAATAAAACAGACACGAAAAAGATATATCCCCAGTAAGGCAAGAACACCGTGCCAGTGCCAGGATATGACAGGTGCACATGACGCGAACACCAGAAAATATGAAAACAAAATAAAATCGAAAAAAAAGGTGTCAGCCGAATTCAGTTAAAAAAAAAAAAAAAATCTGTGCATGTTACTGGGAACGTCAACCCCCAAGGCAGCAGAGCGCCACTCGCGGGAGGCGCCAACCTGTGGGGTCACGTGCTAACCGATTTCCTCTTCCCATGAACATCACAACCTTTTTCTTTCTTTTTTTGTACAAGATGAGTCAAGTTATATTAGCTATGGTCCGATGGGGATATGTTAGGTTAGGGGTCAATTTAATAACCTAAGAATATAATCCAGTTGTACTTAACCTCTTCAGTACCATGACGACTTTTCATATTCATTCTGCTTAGTGTTTGGTGATTTCATACAGCTTCAGAAACTCATATGGGGGATTAAAATAGTGAAGACTGTGGCCATCAATCTTCTGACCTCCATAGACACTTCCTAATGTCAATATATAGTCTCATCACACCGAATACTTAAGGTAAAAATGCGTCCCAGTACTAAAGGGATTAACCTGACATTATTTAACAAGTTTTACTAACCTTTTCACCTACCTTTGCCCCTTTGCCCACTACATTTCAGTCACGTCGGGTTGCGTTAGCGGAGCTGAAGATACAACACTTTATATTAAGACAGGAAAGGTTAAGTAAGGTTATATCAGACGCCCAACCTAACACAACCACACTACAAGAAATCTGTGGTGACTAGTGTTTACGTAATTCGAATGAATATACAAACACCATGAAAAAAACTCTCTACATCAAAGCACAACAGGGAAAATAACAAAAATAAACATAAAAAAAACACGTTCTTTAAGTAATTTTCTTCAGACCTTGTGTGTGTGTGTGTGTGTGTCAAGTATTTGAATAATGAATGAAGCAAAGTGTCTCCCCTTAGAAAAGAAAACGCACTGAAAAAAAGAAAACGACAAACACTTCTCCGCTCAAGGCACTAAGGAACACCATAAAACTCAATACAGCGTTGCGGGAAGCCTTGGTGATGGGACGGTCGAGGCACGGCACAGTTCACCCCCATTAATAGCTGTTTAGCGCTTGTGTTTGAGGGACGGGAAAGGTGGAGAGGGAACAGTTAGTGGAGGGGGACACGCCACTACCAACCACACACCGCTCAAGCTGGCATTAAATTAACCAAAGTGAGCGGAGCGATTAAGATGATAAATTAAGGACACACTCGCAACGGGCCCCGATAATACTGTGTAACTAGCAGCATTACGGTGATGAATTGTGATAATATCTTGCGCTCACCGGCCTCTCTCATCACGAGGCAAGCAAGGCGACCAGGGAGGGGAAATATAGCTAGTGTAAGTGGGTGAGAGAGAGAGAGAGAGAGAGAGAGAGAGAGAGAGAGAGAGAGAGAGAGAGAGAGAGAGAGAGGTAATACAAGGGGACCGTCTATAGTAGTAGCAGTAGAAGTGGTGGTAGTGGAGGTGCTGTGGACATAGTAACAAATGTGCTGTTTTCCGTATGGTGGTGAAGGAAGTGACTAGTGGTGAATAAGGAGTGGATAGTGGTGCAGTGAGTGATGTAGTTGGTGTCTGTGGTGGTGATAGTAATACACCGGAATACAGATGTGGTGGTGATAGTGGTGAGTGATATAGTGGGGTGGTTTAGACAAGGGTGACTGATATGGTGATGTGTAGCGTAGTGGTGAGGGACCATGGGTGAGATATGTTACTATTGTGGTGGTGAGTTTAGTGGTGACGAGGAACAAGGACAGCGGACCTGGTGATATGGGTGTGTGGTGTGTGGTGTGTGATGTGTGATGTCTGGTGTGTGATGTGTGGTATGTGGCGTGAGGTGTGATGTCTGGTGTGTGGTGTGTGGTAGTGATGTGTGGTGTCTCGTATGTGGCGGTCTGGTGCACGGTACGGTAGGGACACAGACAGTTGTTCACCATTTACGTAAAATCATGGTGAAACAGAATCTCAAATGACGTACTCGCGCGATAAATACACCAACAAAATGTAAAACTTCCACATACGAGCTTATGGACGAAAAGCATCGCTGTATAGGGACTCGTCACATGAATACAAAAAATATATGAAAATATTTCCTGTAATGGCATTAAATCCACAGAAACGCACTCGGCGATACATTTGCTGGTGGTCATTAACATCAACTCGGCTGAATAAAATGTTCATCTGATAATATGTATTCAGTGTATAAATTGGAGTGAGCCGCGTGTTGTGCGAACCGAGCGCCTCTGTTCTCTGGTAAACACGAGGGAGTGAGGCTCACGCTCCGCTAAGAGCAAGGCGAGGCGAGGTTGTTCCCTGCCCTCGTCATTCTTCATGTAGTTTGGTATACAGAAGACAAATTTGTTGCATGAGAGAGAAATTTGTTGCGTGAAAGAAAAATTCGCTTTATTATACACAAGTTTGCTATTACAAGAGAAATTTGCTATACACGTAAAAAGTTAAATTCGTTGTATAAAAGTAGTTTACTTAATCAAATAGACGTAAGTTTACTATCTAAAAGACAAATTTCTTCTAAAAGCGAAACTTCCTATGTAAAAGACAAACTTCCTATGTAAAAGAGACTCGCCACATAAGAAAAACCTTGCAATATCAAAAACAAAACTGATATAAAGATAAAATTTATTACATTCGAGAATTTCCTATATAAAAGAGAAACATGCCACATAAAACACGTTACTATATGGAAGCAAACATTTCCACATAAAAAGGATGAAGATAAAAGCAAGGGTCGTCTCCTCATGCGCCTCGTCGCCACCTCAGCATCAGTCACTGTATATGTGGTTACGGTCAGCCGAAGACCTACGAGACAGGATCAAGCCACGAGCATACACAGTCAGGATGAAGAAAGAGAGGGAGGCGACCACTCTGCCTTCCTGGACCTCGCTGTGGCTCCCGGCTATGCGATCTGAATAGGAACCAGTTGTCAGTCGTTCATCTTTAATACCTCAGCGTGAAATAAAACTTTCCGTCCATGAAGAAAAATTAAGGTTGGTGTATCGCAAATTCATGTACGTCACACAACAAACAATTTTAAATAATACATACGTTATATAAGTTTACCTGTAATTTCTTTTCATCAGTGTGTCTAAGCGTCTTCCAAACCTCCTTACTGACTACCCACTAATTACTTCATGATTCATATTCCGCAGTGATGTGAGAGCGTCTTTACTTGTCAGTGTTTGGGTCTTCATACAGCTGAAGTGCACCTAAGTGTTAGTCTTATTGAGGATGATGGCGGATGTCAGTCAATAAAGTGAGCACGTAAATTGGTCACGCGACGGTGGATCAAGTTGCTGAAGAGAACATACAGCGAGGCGACACTTCATCCGAGAATAATTTGCACTTATCATACCAAAAGAAATGGAAATGTCAATAAAGTGTCAATAAACTTATGAAAACTGACACTAATACTGACACTGACGCAAACACACACACACACACACACACACACACACACACAAGAAAAAGAAATCGTAAATAGTGTAATTTCCAATCTAGCTTTCCGTTTCTTTTATGTCATCAAGATGGCGGTAAGTCTGCAATTCTGAGGAAATTCCAAAAGTTTCAGGAGACGAAAACCAATTATTTGTTCTTGCTGGTTCGTTCCGCCAACTGAATTTTCTCTCGCACCTCAAGACTGTGTTGTCACTAAACCAGTGAAATGTAATTCTGCTCTTCTCTTGCACTGTTAGAAGGAAGATACACACACACGCATATTAGTGGCGATGTACAGAGATCCGCAATTTCCTACAATATACGTAACACTCAAACAAGAGTAAAAGAGAATATAGCTTTCAAAATTCCCCAATTCAATGAGAGTGAGTATTGTTATTTGATGAAGGCGAGTGTTTCCGCTCCTAACCCATATCAATTATTCATTTCGTGGAGCAATTTATATCATTACATTATTCGTGAGAGTTATTATGGGTCTATAATGCTGTTGTCTCCATTGTAGAAGCCAAGACCTCAACAACTAGTGGTGAACATGATAAATGACTGTTGACTGACCCCGAGCGCAGACCAGTTAGAGGAAGGCCAGTGTTGGGCTGACTAGAATTACTGGGATAATGTGGAAGTCCTGCGGGTCTTTGGGGATTCAGTGATGTGCATCCCAATGAGGCCTCCCTCTTGACCGGGACCAGGTGAGCCTTTGCAGCCTGTCCGGGGCAGCAGAGCCACTGGGACTTCACCATTGGAGCTCTGGTCGCAGTGGGTCCGGAGAAAGACATCCGGATTCTGTCAGAGGAAGGTGGTGCGATAACCGTGGCCTCAGTGCTGATAAGGTGGTGTTATTCCTGATTCAACAAGCAATTAACCTCCAACCGTTTTAATGAATTCTTGACCTGTTGTCCGGCCCGATTGCTGTGGTCACTCCTGTTTTGCTTTTTCTTCTTTCCCTTTGCTTTCTTTTACAACAAAGGCTTTCTTCGCTGTACGTTTTCTTTTTTCGCTTTCTTTTCTGCAGCAGTAAAGCTAAAGGTCTAAACTAAGTACAAAATGACCACGCACCGCCGCTTCATAGGAACCAAATCCCCACCATCACTTTGGAGCCTAAACGTTAAGCTGGCATTCCCCTCTTGAAAACTGTCCAGTCATGGTACGGGAAACCTCCACAATTTGACAGTGAGGGAAGGGAAGGAACAATGCCTCAGAAGTATTAGAGGAGGAGCGCCACAATAAGCACCAATTCATGTGCACCAGACAATCGCCGCAGGGGGAGTAAAGGAAGAAGGCAAGTTTGCAAGTCCAAAAGAAAAAATACTGGAAAGAAAAAACGCTCTGCCAAGATATAGATGCAACAGCGCAGTGAAGTGTGAGAGATTGGAAAAAGTCGCTTAAAGGAAGGGAGCTGATAAGACGAAGGGCCTCCACTCCACCTTGTCAGCAGCGCGGTGTATCTAGATTGTGGCCCATACACTCGTCTTTGCATTACTGACTCAGCAAACTGGCGGGGCGGAAGAAAAGAAAGAAACGGCTCAGAACCACTGAACGTGATGTTACGATAAAAAAAAAAAAAAAAAAGCCGTGGTACAGTGGAACCATGCATGCTTTGGGGTCCGAGGGGTCTCCAAGCGCACGGGTTCGAATCCTGTCCACGGTCCGAGTGTAGGTTGGGCTTCCTTACTCGGGCCAACGGTTTCCTAGCGGGTGGGCTTTGAGATAGGAGGTACCCCAAAAAAGTACCCTCTTTAGCCCATAAATTCCCGTGAAAAGCCCACATGGTATAAAAAAAAAAAGGAACATGTATTTGTGTTTTAGACTTTCATTAAACGTAACATACACGTACTGGTATATATAATGGATAAATGAGGGACTTAGGTTTTACAAGCACAAATATATTATCCTCAGGTGAATAGAATAAGTGCAAATTGGCGCCTAAGGTTCATTCTTTCTCCAGTACTCCTGTTGAAAGACTTGCATGTATTTATACTCTTTACAAACACATATAGATCATCCTCAGGTGAATAGAATAAGTGCAAATTGGCGTGTAAGGCTCATTCTTTCTTCAGTACTCCTGTTGAAAGACTTACATGCATTTATACTCTTTAAAATCCGGACTTTAAGAGTTTAACAATTTTCTCTCTTCACAAATTTGCACTATGAACTTGTAAATGAACTCATTAAGCTAGTTAGAGGCGCAGGAAGGGAAGACTATGAAGAAACAGAAGAGATAATTACGAATATGTAGAACCCAGAGAAAAGTTAAACCCACACTGCTTGGAACTTTTCAATAAACTCTCTCTCTCTCTCTCTCTCTCTCTCTCTCTCTCTCTCTCTCTCTCTCTCTCTCTCTCTCTCTCCTTCTCCAACTCCTACTCTTTCTTCTCCCTCCCTCTTCTTCGTCTTCTTCCTTTCCTCCCTATTTCTTTCTCCCTCTCTCTCACACTCTCTCTTACCCTCTCCCTCACCCTCACCCTCACCCTAACCCTCACCCTCACCCTCTCCCTCACCCTTTCTCTCCAGGAATAATACAGAGATCAAAAAGCAAGCGTTCCTTAACATATATATAGAAGCGCTCAGGTATTCAAGTCCTGGGAAGCTGGTAAATAAGGCTCCGTCATTGGCAAAGAAGTGAAGAGGAAATAGAAGCAATGCTGAATAAAGGAAAGAGGAAGAGAGAGGAAATTAAACACTGTGGAAAACCAATATGAAGTTCTTCCTCCTCTTTCTATTGTACGTGTGTGTGTGTGTGTGTGTCAGTATGTGTGTGAATGAAGGTAAATGGAGGCACGTAAGTAGGTAATTGGAAAGACAGACAGATAGACAGACAGATAGATAACAAAAATCGTAGAAAAATAGACAAATAGGTAAGCAAGTATATAGAGAAAGTAGATAGGTATTTAGACAGGTATACAAGTAATTAGGTAGACAGGTATTTGGACAGGTATACAAATAATTAGGTAGACAGGTATTTGGATAGATAGATAAGCAATTAGGTATATAGGTATTTGGACAGATGCACAATTAATTAGGTAGACAGGTATTTGGACAGATGCACAAGTAATTAGGAAGACAGGTATTTGGACAGGCATACAAGTAATTAGGTAGATCAACAGACAGATAGGTACACAGATAGATCAAAAGACACATAGGTACATAGAAAAAGATAATTAATACGTAGTTAGACTGACTGATTAACTGAGTAACTGGCGGACTGTATATGGACGCAATATAGAAAACGCAAAGCAAACACCACATTCTCACAATCCATTGACCACATCAGCGTCTCCAGACCAGCGCGGTACTCCCTCCACGGTAAGATGTGTTCTGGGAATCAGTACAATGGCGGAGGTTATAAAACAGCAATACCTTCCAGCCATTCTGTTCTCGATCTCCTTCTTGCAGCCAACAAAAGTGCAATTTCGTTATTATACCTTAATGCGAAAAGGCTTTCTACGGAAGGAAGGAACGAAGGGAGGAAGAGCAAAACAAATAACTTTATCTGTAGCAATATAAATGGGTGGAAAGACGTTAAGATAAAACCCTAAAGAGAAAAGCCAATCACTTATCTCTCCTCACCCATCATTGAGCATGTCCTGAAGGGAGCTGGAAAGAGAAAAATGTCTCTCCCGCGTGACACACTTGCCGTCGAGAGGATGAGAGCGTGGCGTCTCTTTCTATTCCCTTTTTATTTTAGTCTATTTCTGGTCGCGGGGTGGGGAGAGAGAGAGAGAGAGAGAGAGAGAGAGAGAGAGAGAGAGAGAGAGAGAGAGAGAGAGAGAGAGAGAGAGAGAGAGAGAGAGAGAGAGAGAGAGAGAGAGAGAGAGAGAGAGAGAGGCAAACAAGCACCCAGACAGTCAGATGATAATCAAATACAAACAGACAGACAGACAAAACAGATAGGTAAACAGACCCATAGACAGACCGAGAGGTAAACACACAAACAAACAAATAAATAGACAGAGGAACAGAGACATACATACAGACAGACAGCACCCACCTCCTGTGCCTTAAGACTGGCCTTGGGGACGGGGGCGCTTATCCCTTCGGCAGAGGCACAAGGCCCTCCCCCCACCCCACGCTCCCTCACCTCTGCTGGGGTGTGGTGGCAGTCTTACCTATGAACTTTCACCTACTAAACTTCCCTATCTTTTATGTTTGTCCTTTTAGCTCTTTTTTCCTTCCACTTGTCCTCTCTCTCTCTCTCTCTCTCTCTCTCTCTCTCTCTCTCTCTCTCTCTCTCTGGCGGCATATATCCCCTAAAGTTAATAGTGACGTTACATTAGCACGCTGCCCTTCCGTGGCGGCGTGGCTGTTATAAGAGAATGTACGTTGAGAAAACTGCGCGCATTTCGCCACGAAGATATTTTACGAACGCTGGCCACGTCCCGGGTATAACTTCTGCACTGGAAATAAATTGTCGCTGCCTTGTGTCGCCGAGTGTAAATATTGCGGACGAAGGGAGGTTGGAGTGAGCCTGAGAGGAGCAGCTAAGAGTCTAAAGGCCGCCGCAGGGCAAAAGGAGTCAAGAAGGCAGAGGGCGGAAGGGAAAAACGTCTACATTAAATCCGAGAGTGAAACCGAAAAAAAAAATGTGACGTGGAATCAAGGGAGCGGAAATGAAAAAAAGAAACTGTATTTGTAGAGTAAACTTTGTGTAATATGTAGAGTGAAGAAGTACAGACGGAAGAGTTAATCCAGCTAACACTTACATCATTTCCATAACCATGACCACCACCACTACTGCCACAGTGTAAGTTACTATCATTCTTTCCTCTCCTCCTATACATGCTCTTCCCCAGTTCTTCCTTCTCGTCGTCCTCCTCGTCCTCCTCCTCTTCCTCGTGGCAGGTAAGAAAGGGAAACGTGCGGTGGCTGAGATGAAAACAAGAACTGGACTCGTGTGAGGCTGGAAGAGCAGCCTCCAAATTGGGTGGCGGTAAAAGGGAAAAAATACATAATTCATAGCCCTTATTTTCTCCAACAAAGCGAGGGCAGACTCCCGTGTGTGTGTGTGTGTGTGTGTGTGTGTGTGTGTGTGTGTGTGTGTGTGTGTGTGTGTGTGTGTGTGTGTGTGTGTGTGTGTGTGTGTGTGTGTGTGTATATGTTCTCCCTTCTTTCCCTGTTCGGTAAGATTAAAAAGATATCCTTGAAATTAAACTGGTAACGATTTCCAGTTTTATCTGTCACTTTTCAGCAGCGGGTTTACAATAGGTTCATTTGGGTTTTTCATTAAGCGGGAGGAGCGCCTTTTGCTGCCCGCCCCCACCGCTGACCAGGTAATGAATTCGCTTAAAGATTGTGATTAAACAGCGCTTAACGAGTTTACGTTTTTGCCATCCTCCTCACCTCTGCCCTCCCTCCCTTCCCTCCTCCCCCTTTCAGACACGGTGGAAGAACGAGTACCCATTTCACCTCAACTAGATCGTCTAAATTTAACCCGAGTCGTCTCCTAAAAGTTGTAAGGTTCATAGTAATTAAGGAAAGTTACTTAAATGAAGGGAGACCTTTTATGGGAGACCTTTTATGAATATGTCTTGCCCCTGTGCGAGAAAGACGAGGGCGGTGTGTGAGCAAGAAGTGTTTACGGCAACCATCCTCCCGCCCGCGGCTCCAATATTTGCAACTAACTTGTTCCTTTTTGTATGCTGAAATTTTTCTATATTTATCGTCACACATCATCGTTTTCGTTCAGCACTATAAATTCTGACTTCGAAATCCTTATATGGTTGATTACAGCTTCCTATGATTCATTAATGCCTGATTTGCAAGATATAAGACGACTATCTTGGCAAATTACGGATCTAAATGTAACACAACGCGATGGTAGCCTTTAGTCCAAGCCTTTGCAACACAACCATTGGACTTTACTTATCAAACCGTGGTACAGTGGAACCACGCTCGCTTTGGGGTCCGAGGGGTCTCCAAGCGTACGGGATCAAATCCTGGCCACGGTCCGAGTGTAGGTAGGGCTTCCTTGCTCGGAGTAACGGTTCCCTAATGGGTGGGCTTTCAGATAGGAGGTACCCCAAAAAGTAGCTTCTTTAGCCAATAAGTTTCCGTGAAAGCTACATAGTAGATAAAAAAAAAAAAAGTTACCGTAATTTAACTTGCCATTGATGCTCCACGAAGAAAATCCTTATGAAAAAAGTGACGCTTAGTGACAGATTTTGGAAGTGCCCCATTGACTATTAGAGAAACTGTCAACAAGATTACAAGTGAAGATTGCACACATCATAACCGCACTTCCTTCCCCCTGGCAAGATAACAACGTATAGATCCATCAGCTTCAGTAATTATGTTGTTGTTGTTGTTTTTTCATTAATATCACTTACGTATTTGTCTATTTGTCTGTTTATCTTCATGGCCAAGTGGGAGAGACAGGACTGAGGGATGTATAGTGAAGGGAAAGTGAAGCCAAGTGGTGCTTTTTCACATGGCAGGTGGCTATCATCGTCTGACCATTTGTTTGTATCTACGGCGCTGATTGGTGCATTAAAATAGTAAGACAGCATGAGAAGAAAAAAAATATGGCCAAGTAGTGAAATCAGCCATCTTGTGCACAACCATGTCAGTGTGAAAACGTCGCCTGACCATTTGTCTACCTGTATGTTTGTATCTACGGCGCTGATCGGTGCATTAAAACAGTAAGACGGCATGAAAAGAAAAAAACCATGGCCGAGTAGTGAAAACAGCCATCTCGTGCACAACCATGTCAGTGTGAAAACGAAAAAGTGATCGTTCAGGAAACAAGCTACAATTCCCGCTGCTGCAGACGCAATCTCACCCCAATTACTTTCGGAACTTACGCACATGTTATTTGGAATTTTACTGAAAATGAGCAATGCCGGAGTAATGAGGTAGTCATGTTTTTTTTTTCTATTCTAGATGCATTTCATTATGATTTTTTATTTATCTTGTAATTCATTCCACGAGACGAAACAAACACAACACTCAACATGAAGCCACGTTTGTTTATTCTTTACTAAATACCTCGGACGTTGGCAGCAACATTTATCTTCCGGCAGTTCATTCTTCTTATTAACATTGCTCCACTGTAAGAGCCTCGTTAATGAAGCAGTAGATTAGTTCACCATTAAATAATGTAGCCAGGGCAGCGAAGGAGGCACCACCACTCCGCCTGGTGCAGAGGACGTGGTGGGCATGCATGCTGCACAGGGCGCGGCCACACCTGCCCTGTCTCATCCAGTGTCCACCAGGAGTTTTCAGTATTTGCAATAAAAAATACTGGAAGCGTGATTTTGGACATAATTACATAAAAAGATCGTAATACACAATCAGCATATGCATGTGCTGCTTGCCTCTTTTGGCTGCTCATGGTCGGTGAGCGCTGCACACTGTGCCTCAGCAGCTGTGCTTGTCAGCTAGGGATCCTTACTGGGACGGCCAGGGCTGCCGTACACATCGTAATAATTATGCAAAGCCAAATTTGCAACACTAATATAGTGGCAGCAGTTAACCCTTAATGGCTTCGGCCATGGAAATGTTGGCCAGGCCATTAGAGCTCATTAAGCACACCATAGCTCTATAAATCATCCGATAAGCACCTCTAATTACTCTCGAAATGGAGAGAAATATGGTTATGTCTTTCCGAGAGTAACGATGAGACTGCCCCGCCCAAGCCGCCCCCTCCCACCCCGTCAGCCACGCCCCTTCACTGACACCTGCCCCCCCCAGCATACCCCAACCCCACACACACGCACGCGCACGCGTATATACAGGTTGAGAAAATTTAATTATATTAACTTAGTCGAGGATCAATAGTCATTTCCTTTAAACTTAGTGTTTACCATCATTTCGCTAGGTGATGTTTTGCAGGCGAAAAGGAAATAAAAAGAAATGATTAATTCTGAATTTTATCAGGAATAAATTATCCGAAATCCGCTGTTTTGCCTAATGCATGGCACACAAATAACGAATTCCAGAAACACCGAGTGAATATGTTATCAGCAAGGCGCAGCTTAGCCGAGGCTCGGGAGAAAAAACAAGCAGGTTCCATACTCGTATATCGCAGCACAGCTACTGAAGAACAAAATAAAAAAAAACTGCCGCTGAATGCAGCACACACACACACACACACACACACACACACACACACACACACACACACACACACACACACACACACACACACACACACACACAGCGCTTTACACAGAACAATCTCCTTTCCAAGCTATTCCACACGTCCTATAACACACACACACACACACACACACACACACACACACACACACACACACACACACACACACACACACACACCATCCATATTCCCCTTCCCACACAGACACTTTCTACACGCAGTACCTTCCCACACAAACACTCTCTATAGTCTCCTTCCCACACAAACACCTTCTATATTCCCCTTCACACATAAATACATTTCCATACACGTCCCTCAACCAAGCCACACACAGTCTCCCAGTTCGTTTGCCTCTAGTGGTCCAGAAACCCTGAGGTGGCCGACCAAACCTGAACACCTGCGATTGTAACTGTTGTGTGTGAGCCCCAGAGCAGCGAGCGCCCCGACACCCGCCATCCACCACTCACCAGAGCTTTATTGGGCTTTGCGAGAAGGTAAACAGCTCAGTGGGGGAGGGAGGGTGAGAGAAAAATATCCGTGACGCGGCAACGTGTGTCCCGCAGCGAAGAGGGTTGTGGGAGGGTGAGAGCTTGTTTGCAGCGAGGTGTTTGGCGTTGTAATGTGTCATGCAGCTTTGTGAGGGCAGTGAGGGGGAGTGAGGGGAGGCAAGCTTTGCAAGTGACCGTTTGCAGTGCGGGAAGGGAATGTTGTTGGGGGCGGCGGTGTGGGAATTGGGTGGAAAACATGCTGAAGTGTGAAAGTAAGCGTTAAACATGGGGTGAGGCATGGGAGTGTGAAGAGGCGACGTCAGTCCAATGGCTAAGTGGAAGCTAGGAAAATATGCAGACTCTACTTTTTCTAGTACACTTCCTACTCTGGTTAATATGCGATTATTTCTTAATCCTTCTCCTCTTCTCCCAAATTAAACAACTTTTAAAACATTGTAATCCTGGAACTAAATTATGTAATACTTCCAGCCTAATTTCGTTCTTTATCAAGTTTAAGACAAGCTTTACAATGCTGACTTGTTAATGGATATCACAGATTTTATCCTGAATATATTACTTAGATGTAAGGAGTCTTGTACAATGTGTGTGTGTGTGTGTGTGTGTGTGTGTGTGTGTGTGTGTGTGTGTGTGTGTGTGTGTGTGTGTGTGTGTGTGTGTGTGTGTGTGTGTGTGTGTGTGTGTGTGTGTGTGTGTGTGTGTGTGTGTGTATACTACAATTCCATAAACACCAAAGTTTCATTTAAAAATATTACTTCTTAAGCAACATCCTCAATAAGACTGTCTTTCTGTTTTCCAAAACACAATTACTGATGACACATGCCACGCTGAGAAAGAATGAATGTTTGCTTTCCTTCAATTTCCTCTGTTCGCACTGTCCAAATGAAATACGTGAACCATCTCGCAAAACTTGTCTTTTCCTGTTTATTTTCATTTCTTTCCTCTGATCTCACAACCGAAATTTTCCAGTCACACCTATCCATCCTTCTCTCTCTTCCTTCCTCCCTCCCTCTCTTAAGCTAAGTCTTCTCAAAAATTATTTCTCATAACAGTTTGACCAATGATTCAGTCACTCTTTTACTCCACCTACTTAGTAACTACGACTGTAGAAATCCAAATATCTACTACTTTACATTGACAAAATAAAATAAAATAAAATCCTTTTCAGTTTGATTCAAGAAATTTATCAACTCTGTTAGGGACCTCAAAGCTGTAAATACGCAGCAAGGCTAAGCTCCGTGCGAAGCCGAGCAAGGCTGGAAGTGAGAGATCCGAGGTTCGCAGTGTCATGGCGACGGCGGGGCGCGCAGTGTGTGGGAGGCTGAGCTGGAGGACATGCAAGCAGACCTACAGCTTGATGGTTTTATTAGGTTCATTCAGGTTGTTAGTCAGTTAGTGCATGCTTGCACGCTTACATATGTGTGTGTGTGTGTGTGTGTGTGTGTGTGTGTGTGTGTGTGTGTGTGTGTGTGTGTGTGTGTGTGTGTGTGTGTGTGTGTGTGTGTGTGTGTGTGTGTGTGTGTGTGTGTGTGTGTGTGTGTGTGTGTGTGTGTGTGTGTACCCAAAAATCATTCCATTACGTTAGCAGCGTCGCCGTGTTGTAGATGGCACAAGCGGGAGCGAAGAGCGATGGCAGCGTCGTGTGCGTCACGTTTCGCCGGATGAGGCCTTTCAGACTCTAACAAATAGTTGCCAGCCTGAAAACTGTTATTTCCTTAAAAGGCAGCAAGAGCCGTGACTGTTAAGGCTCAACAATCCAAGTGCCGTTATTGTCCTGTATACCGCGCTGCCACCATGACCTTTATTATTATTATCTCTCTCTCTCTCTCTCTCTCTCTCTCTCTCTCTCTCTCTCTCTCGTCATCTTGCCCTGAACGTTATTTTTTTTCACACGACATTCTTCATTCTCCGGATATCAAAATAACCTTTGTCGTGCCCACAGTGTCTTCCTCCAGCTACATTTTTTCCAGTGCTAATCAGTCCCAGAAGCCTTGGACAGCAGCAGCAGCAGCAGCAGGTCATCACCTGCCAAGTGTTTACACCACCCCGTCCCGCCACCCTCCACAGGGGAAGGAAGGATGGACGAAGTGAAGCGAAAATATCGAAAGGAAAAATAAGAAAGCGAGAGGAAGAGGTATCAAGGCGGAAAGGAGAGGAGAGGGCGAGATGAAGAGGGAGAAAGGCAGGGAGGGAAGCGGGCTAGGAGGAGGAAGAGGAAGAAGGCGAGGAAGGAAAATGGGAGGCAAAGGAGGAAGGGAGAGATGAAGAACTCCATCGGGGAAGAATTGGCCAGGTCAAGTGTAAAGCCTTTTCCGCTAGGGAACTTGTTGGATTCCTGGAAGTATTGGCGAGATGGCGTCGGCAAAGCAGAGTGGAGGCGAGCCCGGGGATGACTGCTGACGCTTCACGACAAATTTGCATTTCCCCGTAACGCTCGTCAAGAGAGATTGTTCGGTTTTGTGGCCTTCAAGACGAGCCACGATAGAGAAGAAGAGGACGTGTCCAGAACAGAATATACTGGTATCCTGCCTGGAAAACGTGTGTCTATGTCTGTGTGAGTGTGTGTGTCTTTGTATGAAGGTGTGTGTGTGTGTGTGTGTGTGTGTGTGTGTGTGTGTGTGTGTGTGTGTGTGTGTGTGTGTGTGTGTGTGTGTGTGTGTGTGTGTGTGTGTGTGTGTGTGTGTGTGTGTGTGTGTGTGTGTGTGTGTGTGTTTGATTTTTTTGTTTGTTTTTGTGCGTATTTATAGCTTTACCTTTCAGTATATGTATGAATATGCGAATATACGTTATGTGTATGTATGCATGAGCACAGAGTACACATGTCTCTGTGGGAAGGCGCGGGGATGTGTGCGCACGCTCTGCACAAACACTGCGGCGCTATTTTAGGCCGGCTTAGTGTAGATTACTTGGGATACTTAAGTTTAGATGAGTTCCTTAGAGGATTGCTTAAGTTAGGTGGCGGCGGCTTGGCTTTATACTAGTATGTGGTCGGCTGGTCTTCTGTGCTCACTTTTCTTCACAGTTTGGCTAGTTTCTCTCTCCTGATCTCCATTCAACTCTACATATTCATCCCTAATTTTCCTGCGCGATGTACCCGCCGCCGCCAAGGATCACCACTGGCTCAGGCTGATACTCCTAAGTTACTCAGGCTGCTCCCCTCCGTTAGCCGCGATATATTTCCCGCATAAATTTTAGCTCGGGAACGTCTTGGCTACTGCTTACCAACGTCCCTTCCTCCTTCTCCTCCTCCTTGTCCTCCTCCTCTTCCTCCTCCTCCTCCTCCTCCTCCTCCTCCTCCTCCTCCTCCTCCTCCTCCTCCTCCTCCTCCTCCTCCTCCTCCTCCTCCTCCTCCTCCTCCTCCTCTTTCCTCACCCTATTCAGGTTCCCTTCTGCTCCTTCTTCCTCTAATCCAGGCCAGTCCTCTTTCTTTGCTCCATCTCATGCTGCTGCTGCTGCTGCTCTCTCTCTCTCTCTCTCTCTCTCTCTCTCTCTCTCTCTCTCTCTCTCTCTCTCTCTCTCTCTCTCTCTCTCTCTGAATGGATACACATACACATCATACACACACACACACACACACACACACACACACACACACACACACACACACACACACACACACCACTGGAAAAACAGAATCCTTCCCTTCTACTCATTTTTCTTTTTTTTTTTTTTAATGCCGCAGGGAAGTAGAGGAGGTGAAGGAGGGCAAGATAATAATAACACTGCGGGTCAAGGCAGTGGAGAGAGAGAGAGAGAGAGAGAGAGAGAGAGAGAGAGAGAGAGAGAGAGAGAGAGAGAGAGAGAGAGAGAGAGAGAGAGAGAGAGAGAGAGAGAGAGAGAGAGAGAGAGAGAGAGAGAGAGAGAGAGAGAGAGAGAGAACATGTCTAGACTGAAGAACGCTAGTACATTTTTAAGATATTTTTTCTCAATAAGGAAGCGAAGAATTCAGTGGTTGATTAATAGGTAGTTTCTAAGGACACACGACCAGATCACGGCCCTTCAAACGCCAGTGCCAGTGCCTTCCCTATCACACGTATTGAAGAGCCACGCACGATTTATGACTTCTATAACAATACATACTGCCCAACATATATATAATCTTACTCTTTAACCCAACAATGTCATCGCTATCCTTATTGTACATACTATACAACACATAACCATCAATGTCTTGTCATCTATACATGCCACTCAATCAATGAAGCATTTCCACGCCTCACCGTCACTATTTTCAAGGGTCTCTAGTTGAAGTGACGCGGGTTTTTAAAGACGTTTTTGTAATTCTACTGAAATATTAAGTTTTCTGTATTTTCTATTTTCAAGGGTCTCTAGTTGAAGTGACGCGGGTTTTTAAATATGATTCTGTAATTCTAGTGACATGTTAAGAAGTTTTCTGCATTACCAACAGGACAAACACTCTTTAGAACTCAGTTAATCGTCTCTGTAGTCTTTGAAAATGGCCACGGTGAGAGAGGGAAGAGTTTCTGAATATGGCCCTCAAGTCTCACCCATTCACTGTTACAATCCAAATACCTAACGTACTTGCAGACTCTAAACTTTTAATTACAGTTTCATTCACGTGGTGGAGTAAAGACTTTCTCGAAGCACCGTGGAGTTCCAAGCGCCTAGTTTGATTGATGTGTGTTTTCAGGGACCAGCGGGTGTAGTGTGAGGTGTGTTGTGCAATGTCCTTGTTTAGAGACTGGAGACGAGACGGTGGTGTTGCTGGTGGTTTGTTGTTGGTGGTGGTGGTGGTGGTGGTGGTGGTGGTGGTGGTGGTGGTGGTGGTGGTGGTGGAGTGGTGGTAGTGGTGGTGAATCTTGTGTTTTTGTTACTCTTCTCCTAATCCTCCTCCTTTTACTCTACTCCTCCTCCTCCTCCTCCTCCTCCTCCTCCTCCTCCTCCTCCTCCTCCTCCTTCAACTACACTTTCTTCCACAGTACAACAATGCACTGAATGAGGAGAAAACAACAGCAAAAACACAAGTATTTATAGATAAAAACAGTAATGATAGGAATAGTGGTGGTGGTGGTGGTGGTGGTGGTGGTGGTGGTGGTGGTGGTGGTGGTGGTGGTGGTGGTGGTGGTGGTGGTGGTCCAGGTCGACCATGACAGATAACCCAGCATAATTACGTGCGTTAGTCCGTCGCTGGTAATTTAGAGCGGCAAAGACCCCTTTCGGGTGTATGGGGAGAGGCAGAGAGAGAGAGAGAGAGAGAGAGAGAGAGAGAGAGAGAGAGAGAGAGAGAGAGAGAGAGAGAGAGAGAGAGAGAGAGAGAGAGAGAGAGAGAGAGAGAGAGAGAGAACACTGCGACACACAAAGTACAAAACGCATACATACAAATTAATGTGTGTGTGTGTGTGTGTGTGTGTGTGTGTGTGTGTGTGTGTGTGTGTGTGTGTGTGTGTGTGTGTGTGTGTGTGTGTGTGTGTGTGTGTGTGTGTGTGTGTGTAAGTTAACCCCAAAGCACAAGAATAAAAGAAAAAAGAAAAGGAAAAGAAAAGGAGAAAAATGAGAACGACAAAGAGGAGGAGGAGGAGGAGGAGGAGGAGGAGGAGGAGGAGAGGAAGAAAGTTCAGGAGGAGAAGATGAAGAAAAAAAAGAAGCAACAGGAAGACATAAAGGAGCAAAGAAGAGAGAGTTGGTGTGGAAGGTGAAGCAGAAGAAGAAGAAGAAGAAGAAGAAGAAGAAGAAGAAGAAGAAGAAGAAGAAGAAGAAGAAGAAGAAGAAGAAGAAGAAGAAGAAGAAGAAGAAGAAGAAGAAGAAGAAGAAGAAGAAGAAGAAGAAGAAGAAGAAGAAGAAGAAGAAGAAGAAGAAGAAGGGAATTAAGAAGAAGAAGAAGAAAAAAAAAAAAGAGGAGGAGAAGGAGGAGCCTGAGAGGGTGGAAAGAAAAGAAAGCTACTTAAATAAAAATTAATATCAACGAGCGAGGAAAACTGCCGGGGAAACTCTGCATAATTATTTACGAAGGAGAAAGCAGCAGGCATAAGATAAGACAGATGTGGTGGTGGTGGTGGTGGTGGTGGTGGTGGTGGTGGTGGTGGTGGTGGTGGTGGTGGTGGTGGTGGTGGTGGTGGTGGTGGTGGGTCGAACTAAAAGTCTTTGGCCGAAGGAGGAAAAGAAGAAGAACGACGTGGAAGAGGAGGAGGAGGAGGAGGAGGAGGAGGAGGAGGCCAGAATGATGTAGTATCTATAACGTGTGTGTGTGTGTGTGTGTGTGTGTGTGTGTGTGTGTGTGTGTGTGTGTGTGTGTGTGTGTGTGTGTGTGTGTGTGTGTGTGTCGGGCGATAAGATAACTGCGGCGAGATTAAGTGAAAACAACCACCAACTCTACACAATCACAGAAAAATGAATCAAAAGCAACACTCCTCGCCAGATCAAACGTCCCCTTCTCCCCCCCCCCCACACACACACAGACACACACACAGAAAACAAAACTGAATAAAAAAAAAAAAAAGATAAAAGAAAATAAACGTATACATTAACAGCCTCCATTAATGACAAAATACTTTAAAACACGCCTCTTTTTACTTACTTTTCAGATTAAACTAAATAAAAAATATAGAAACGACCTTAATGACCAACTATAACGGAGGAATAAGAGCTGAGGCAGTGAGGGGAGAGAGAGTAAGAGAGAGAGAGAGAGAGAGGAGCGAGGACGGCAAGAGGGGAGAATAGGGAAGGAGACAAAAGGAGGAAAGGATGGAAGGTGAGAAGAATGTGTGGATGGGGTACAGGGAGTGTTATGAGATGAGAATGTAGAGAGAGAGGGGAAGATGAGATTGTGAAAGGGAGATGTGAAAGGAGAAGGGAAGAGAGGCCAGAGGAGAGATGAAAGAGGTAGGAGAAATAGACAGAGAACGGAAAGGATAAGGGAGATGAAAGGATAAGGGAAAGGAAGGGAACGTGTAACGAAAGGAAAGGCAAAGAGAAGGGAATAGGAAAGGGTGAGATGAAAGAGCAAGAGGCAAGAAACGAGTGAAGAAAGAGAGAGAGAGAGAGAGAGAGAGAGAGAGAGAGAGAGAGAGAGAGAGAGAGAGAGAGAGAGAGAGAGAGAGAATTTGAGAAGCGAAACTTATAAGGACTGTTGACATTCAATCCAACTCGTAATAGAGGTTATGGTACACACACACACACACACACACACACACACACACACACACACACACACACACACACACACACACACATTTGTTCATCTCTACCACAGCTGTATGTTCATTTCTGTCTACCTATATCAATATCTATAACCTTGCTTCCCTTGCCCCTCCAGGAAGCACTGCGGCGGCGTACCCTGTGGTGGTGTACGTGCACGGGGAGTCGTACCAATGGGGGTCCTCCAGCCTGTACGACGGCTCCGTACTGGCGGCGCTGGGCAAGGTTATCGTCGTCACCATCAACTACCGCCTGGGCATATTGGGTAAGTCATCCCGTGTGTGTGTGTGTGTGTGTGTGTGTGTGTGTGTGTGTGTGTGTGTGTGTGTGTGTGTGTGTGTGTGTGTGTGTGTGTGTGTTTTCCCTTTCTATTGACTCAGTAATTATGAATGTCGTAATTAATAATGTCATATGCGATTTACTCTACCAAGGCACACACACACAACGAAAGGATTAAGGATGACATATATGGGACAAAAGATCCTATCCACCATCTCTGATCACACTGCTCTCACTAAATGTTGCTAGAAAGGGGCTGGCGTGGTACAGTGGAACCATGCGTGCTTTTGGGTCCGAGGGGTCTCCAAGCGCACGGGTTCGAATCCTGTCCATGGTCCGAGTGTAGGTTGGGTTTCCTCACTCGGGGCAACGGTTTCCTAACGGGTGGGCTTTGAGATAGGTGGTACCCCAAAAAGTATCCCCTTTAGCCCATAAATTCCCGTGAAAAGCCCACACGGTATAAAAAAACAGAGACGCGTTTATTTAATTATTCTGTGATACGACATGTTACGATGAAGCAGCGAACAAAAATGAGACAAAATTTACTAATAGAATTATCTAAAGACAATATGTTGCTAATTCGTGACTTCTGATCCCAATTCGTAACTTCTGATCTCACTTGAAAAAGATTAATAAGTTTCGTACACCACTGATCTCTCATTTGCATGTTGGGATGGGACGCACAAAGAGCATTTTAATGATGGATAAGTGAGTGCTCTAAAATAAAAATAAAAAAAATATATATATAGGTAAAATAGGGAAATTACCGTTTTTCAATGAGATCCTTTTTCCCTTTAAATTCCCATTGGAAAATTTCATCTGTGGGAATAATTTTAAACCGTCCTGGGTAGCATTCTAATCTTCCTTGTGTCTGTATGGATACACACACAATGAGATATATACTGGCTGCAACACATAGATAGATAGATAGATAGATAGATAGATAGATAGATAGATAGATAGATACATAGATAGACTGTTTGATTGATTGATTGATTGATTGACAGATAAATAGATAGATTGATTGATTGATTAATTGACTGATTGATTGATTGATTGATAAATAGACAATTACATACGTACATCCATACCTGCATAGATATGTAGATAAAAAAAATTGCATGAATATATAGTACACACAAACATACATATATACTGATACATACGCAGATACTGATACATCGATAGCCTGACAGACAAAATAAAATACATAAGTGAGTCAAGAAGCAAAACTTGCACGACAACTATCAGGTCATTCAGTCCGGCAGAGTGTTGGTAAAGGCACACATTTCCTGGTGACCGCAGGACATGTACCACGCCAGTGCAGCAACACACACACGTAACTCGCAGGAGACTTCACCACTAAGGTTGCCAAAGCCGAAAATGGAGATTCATGTATGAGAGAGTCTGAAGAGCAAAGTAAGAGCAGAGAGGAATGAAGGTGAATGGCATGATAGAGTATAATGAATGCACTATAAATAAATCAAACATAAGATAGTCAGGAGAGACTCAAAAGATTCCAGTACAATACAATCTTTTCCGCTCATCACTATTGACTCCTCGCCAATTACAGGTCAATTCAACAAAGCTTATCTCATCCGTCCATCCACGTTGTCAGCCCGGACTCCTGTCAACACTTACCTGTCACTCACTTGCTCTATTTCTCCCTCATGATTTGCACTTCTTGGTCCACCGGGTCAGTGGAGCTTGCCTTGGCTTATATTTCACTTGTTTCATGTCAAAAATCATCCTTATTTGCAAGTAACAGATGGAAAAACTATCTGACATTTGTGACTGATCTTTGCATCGATCTAAATAAAAGTTCTACGGTCAAAATCTTGTGAAGTTTGTATTTTTCTTATTTTAAAGTCTATGAAAACATCCTCCCCATATTTTAATGCCTCCTTTCAACAGTCCAGTAAGAAATTTATTCCGATTCACCTGCGACGAAATTTCACTCCGTCTGCCAAACTTCACCCGATTTAAAGTCAGTTTCAGCTGCCGGATACAGAGAATACTTCATCAGACTTGAAAATGTAAGGGAACTACTGCGACCGATCCACCCTTCACTATTATCCAAACTGAGCCGGAGAAGAAGTAATGCTAAGAAAAAGCTTCCTTTCTTAACATTTTCCCATCACCATCGACACTTTTTGACCATGATTTTTTTTTTTTACTTTAGTCACTTCAATACAAAAAAAAAGACTAACTTCCTATTCTTTTTCTCGATTTTTCTGTCCATGTCAACTTTTTCTTTTTTTTTTTTTTTTTTTTTTACACTGAGTTCTGGATGTTAATAGGACGACAAAAACAGACACCTTCAGCTTGATATTCTTACATTTTTTCCCACTTTGCTCCAATACTCGCACAGTCCAGCAAGGTTCATGTAATAGTTAGCACCGCTGATGCCTATCCTTGGTCTCACTGCCTCACTCTCAGCCCCTCAGTACCATGACGCGTTTCCATATTCATTCTGCTTACTGTATGGTGATTTTATACAGCTTCAGAAACTCATGTTGGGTATTAAAATTGTGAAGACGGTGGCTATTAATCTTCTATTCTCCATAGACCCTTCCTAATGTCAATAAAATGGTCTTTTGTACACAAAATTCAAGGTAAAAATGCGTCTCAGTATTAAAGGGGTTAATATCACAAGAGATTTCTGATTTATTTTTTCACGTCCTGACTGAAATACGACAGCGCGAAATTTTCTTGGTGTTTGCACTTCACATATGATATTCCGTCCTCAATATTATCTCGTGCAAGAACTATAACATATATCTTCGAGACTCCGCATTATTTAATCTTTCTCATTTATTATATATCACAATACACAGTTCACCAGATCGAAGATATCTAAAGCTAGAACAAAGCGTGTGTGTGTGTGTGTGTGTGTGTGTGTGTGGGAATGGTTGGGGTAGGTGGATGTCATTGAGTTGAGCTTCTCGTGTGTGCTCAAGTTCGATTACAATTCTTATCTACGTCAGGGCGATAACGTCACTCTGAATTAAAACCCCGATGATATTTCGCTGCGTCACCATTTTTTATTCCATCATCAATAGTTCACTGAGATTCTGCAGTCGCTACACACAAAACACTCAAAGAATTATCAAGTGAAGAAACATTTCATTGCAGGCGATGCGAAATTTATTATGGAGGTTGTTCTTTTATTTTGAGCGATCCAACGATTTGATTAATTAACTGACCCATCCTCAGATTTTGTTGGTAATAAGAGTAATATAAGCTATAATGAAAAAGCATGTCAAATTAACAACACTGAGAAAAATACAATGCGTTCTGTAAAAAGATTGTAACTTTTCTGTAATTTTCACCAACTTTCTTTTGCTTCAACGAGAGCGAACTGATGCCACTGAAAGCAGAACTAAATTTTCTATACATCGGTATATTGCACCACCATTGAGCTCTCGCAAAGTTTTAAGCTAGAGTCATTTGAATATTAGGCAAGTGTGCGATGTACGCGGTCCCTGATATTGCCAACTTCTCAACTAATGAACTTATAAAGCTCAAATTTTGTGGGTAATAAGATTGATAAAACTTATAACGAAAACCATGTCAAATTAAAAAAAAAAAAAACACTAATGCACATGCGCAAAATATATTAAACTTTTTGTAAACCGACCGTCAGTTTTCTGCACTTCTTACCAATTTTTTCGTCTCAATAAGAGAGATTACATGCCACTGAACCTATAATGAGACTTTCTATCCAACGGTACACATCACAGCATTTGGGCTCCCGCGAAGTTTTGAGCAAGAGTGATTTGAACATAAAGCAAATAAGCGATGTGTTGGGTGCCTAAAATTGACTCTACCTCTTCCTCTCCCTTTAGTGTTAACAGTCCTTATAAGTTTCGTTTCTCAAATCTCTCTCTCTCTCTCTCTCTCTCTCTCTCTCTCTCTCTCTCTCTCTCTCTCTCTCTCTCTCTCGTTCTCTTCCTCACCCCTTCCTTCTTTCTTTCCCTCTCCCTCACCCTCTCACTCTCTCTCTCTCTCTCCTGACAACCACACTCGTCAATCCCATTCCAAAGCATTTTATTGATTTTCTAAGAGACCAAGCGCAAAGGTCAACATTTACCGTACAATTACATTCACACCATAAGAAAACATGACAAAAGGGCAAAGCGAGATCATTTTGCTGCACACACTAACAACTGCGGCGTGTACCAACCCCAAGAGAAATACAAGTAACACAGCGCGAAGGAGCAAAGGTCAAACAGACGCTAATGTGTGCTGAGATAAAGTTACGTGGGCAGGTGTAAGGCGGAAGGATAGAGTACATAATTAATTTCCCCTGTTAGATCTTTGCCAAGCGAGTATACCAGGTGAGTGTATCTTTCCACACAAGGTGACGGCGCTGCGGCAGCACCTCAGGTACTTCAGGAAACCGAGTATGAAGCGGAGTATTCTCACAGCCACCTCAACAAACTCACACGCTCACTAGTGTTCCGGATGCATTACATAAACACCTTGGGTTATTCAGGCGTGTTGAGCTTTCCCGGAATGGATGACTACGGGTGGAGCCTTCGGTACAATGTTAATCTTATTTGTCCCTCATCCAATTGATCCTGTTCTATATTCCTCCTTAGTCTTGTATACGATTTCCTGCTGAATAATGTGTGGCGTTCCTCGTCAGTACAAGTTAAGTTAAAGGTTATTTGAGTGATAAAGGCTGAAAAAAGACCGGACGGGAAGGAGGAGGAGGAGGAGGAGGAGGAGGAGGAGGAGGAGGAGGAGGAGGAGGAGGAGGAGGAGGTGGTGGTGGTGGTGGTAAAGGGCGGGAAAAAAAAAAAAGAGGACGAACACGAAGTGCAGGGTCCGTACAGTTCTCGCTTAGAAATTTCACTTCAACCAGACACAACATCCTATCACCCCATCTCGACTCGTGCACTCTATCCGTATCCCTGGAAACACACACACACACACACACACACACACACACACACACACACACACACACACACACACACAGAGAGACAGCGTTCCTTCCTTCCCCTCACGTAACACAACCGACGTCCAGGAAAAAGACACCGCCGTTCAGGTATAGGGCTGGAGGCACGGGAGGAATAGAAGGGAGCACAGGCGGCCAGCACGAACACAGCGGCGCATTGTAGTCATCCTGTTGTCGTTCGTTTCGTCTGATGTTGCTGTTGCTGTTGTTGTCGTCGTTACTATTCCTTTAACTTTCAAGAGGGAACCTTCAACTGGAAAACTATAACGAGGAATTAGACTCACAGATGAACCTATGTGAAAAGATGCTACGATTTCGTGTTTTGTACACCAAGAAACGGGATTTTGTAGAGGAGGCAGCATAGGGGAAGGATAGAGGGTAGGGCAGGAATACGATTACGGGGTCAGATCAAGAAAATAAAAGAGTTTCCGCAAAAATACGAGAAAAAAAGAAACCCGTGGATGGCAATGGAAAATACGACGCTGCCAACATCACTGCGCGCGATATCGTGATACTAAAGTGGACGTGCTGACAAGAATCCGAGAGCGAATGTTATCTAGGCAAAAGTCAGGCAAGCAGCATTCATTTCCCCTTCCACTGCTCACCAACACATCAGTCGTCAGCGCGCCTCCCGTAGCCCAGGAAGAGTACATGGCCGTGAGAAACCCACCCGCTATTCCCGCACGATTCCTTCCTTTCCCGACGGATATTGTTCCCTTATACCTGACTGGCTATTTCCTCCCCGCCATTAGCCGCGCCAATAACTATAATACAATCCATATCCAGGTGATAATAAGGGGAAGTAATGTTAATGTTAGAGGGAACGGAGGACCACTAATGTTTTTGTTGTCGGCGGGGTCAGCGTGAAATATATATAGTTGAGACCAAGACGCCGCGCTACGTGGGAGACGGGCTCCTCTGAACGTGCTGGCGGAAGATTCGTGTCGCAATAAAGGATGCAGAGAGAAGGTTCATTCTCCTTCATTCTCCTTCCGCCTCTGTCTTAACTTTTACCTTCTTATTTTCCTTCTTTCGTCAATTTCTTCCAGTTCCTTTTCCCTCGTCTTCCTTCTCGTCTCTTTCGCATATTCCTTTTTTCATCAACTTTCTCTTGCGCTTCATCTCTTCCTTCTCGTCTCCATATCTTCCTTCCTCGTCAGTTTCTTCCTATGTTCCCTTTCCCTCTTCTTCCTTCTCGTCTTCCACGTATTTTTCTTCTTCATCATCTTTCTCCTTTGCTTCATCCCCTTCCTCTTCCTTCTAATCTCCGTGTTTTCCTTTTTCCTCAATTTCCTAAGTTCCCTTTTCGTCTTCTTCCTTCTCGTCTCTTTCGTATTTTTCTTTTTCATCAATGTCCCCAATGCTCCCTTTCCTTCCTTCTCCTTCTCGTCTCCTTCGTCTTCTTGTGCCTCGTTCTCTTCTCCGTCTCCTTCCATCTTAATCTTACTTATCCGGTGGAAGCCACAGCGAGATGTTGACATCCTGTTGACAATTTGCTACAATAACGAAGTGCTCGACGGACACAGAGAGTCTTGCAGCACAACACACTACTGACTACTCCATAAAAAAAAAAAAATTCACTGTGGCAGAAAAGTCGCAAACACAGAGAAATGTACACAGAATATCCGAGTAGACTCAAGAGGTCGGCCAGAATTCTATAATGCACACCGGGAAAGGCAGTGACAGGGATAAGCAGGGAGAGACAACAAGGAAAGGCAACTGGCGACGTGACATTTATCAGACTTTATGAACAGAGCCACTGACGGAGAACAGACGTATCACCCACACAAATTATCTGACTGCACAAAACACGCGGGTACAAACTCAAGTGAGGGACGATACGATACACCTAAAAACCACTGAAAAAATAACAAAAACGATAAATGGGAGGGCTAGTCTTACCAACCCCACTGCACACGGAAGAAAACGGAGGGAGAAATCACGCAGAGAAAACGGGGAACCTTTGTGTGAAGGCCTCGACTCCGCTGCCTTTGTTTTCCCTCCCACCGTAGCAAGGATGAAATTAAATCTGCCGACCTAAATAAGTAACCCAACTTGTAATTGTGTTGTGGAAATACACTAAGAGATAATATGTCATAATTCTGTATAATTAAAGAGACGTAGCTCATATCCGGCTCTACGTCGTGAGAGAGAGAGAGAGAGAGAGAGAGAGAGAGAGAGAGAGAGAGAGAGAGAGAGAGAGAGAGAGAGAGAGAGAGAGAGAGAGAGAGAGAGACTGACTGTGGCTCTGGTTAAGGGACTCACAGTAAACCAAGACTCCTTCCAAATCACACGCCACTCACAAAAGTAGGGGAGAAAAACTTTTTAACTAGAGGCTTGAGGAACAGAGAGGCCTTGAGGAGAGCCTTTGAAGATCCACAGAACAACCACGACGAAACGTTATCTTGCCGCATTACTCACAAGAAACACACTAGACGCACCATCCCACCGTAACGCAATCCTGGAGACAAGTTTCCTTTACCTTTTTATTCTCTAGCTTCCTCTTTACCATCTGTATCACTTGTTCAGACATTCAGACAAGTTGAAGGAGGAGCTGAAGAGAAACACAGGTATAGGGAGGTGAGTATATTCTCTGTTTCTCTTCACCTCCTCCATGTGTATCACTGTTTTTTATTAGATTCTACACATAGATGGGTATTTTATTCACCACAAACCTGGTGGAGTGTATAAGATCCATAAATAAATTGATAAATGGTCCATCCACAAACACACACACACGTACAAAAGGCACCAGAGTGAACTGTTCCCCGAGAAATAAAAGTGTGATGCGCTTCAAGGTGCTTTTGTCAAGGTATCTCACGGGGCCTGTGTCCGACGGGCGGCGACGGAGGTAATGCATCGGTTAAAGGTGGATTACTGGCCTTCACCACCACTACCACCTCCTCCTCCTCCTCCTCCTCCTCCTCCTCCTCCTCCTCCTCCTCCTCCTCCTCCTCCTCCTCCTCCTCCTCCTCCTCCTCCTCTTTCTTTCACTCCATCTCACCCATGTCGACTTTTCTTCCACTTGTTTTAAATCTTATACTTAAACCTGCTTCCTATTTCATCGTCAGTCTCTTTCTCTTAATTCTTCTCTTCTCTTTTTTCTCTTTCTTATTCTCGTCCTCACCTCGTTCGACTTTTCTTCCGCCTCTTTTAAATCTTAGCTATTCTTCCCAGCCAAAGCTTCCCATCTCACTGTCTGTCTCTTTATCCTTATATTCTTTTCTTCAGCCAATCTTCTTATCATTATCGTCGTCGTTATCCTCCTCCTCCTCCTCCTCCTCCTCCTCCTCCTCCTCCTCCTCCTCTTCCCTCTTCTTCTCCCACCACATTTCCCTTGTATTCTTCCTCCATCTTTATCTAATCCTTCTTCCTTCTTGTCCCTCCTTCCTTCTCCTTTCGCATCCATTTCTTGCCGTTCCATCATCATCATCGCCACCATCGTTCTCTACATATCCCTCTTCCTCCGCTTGTATTCCTATCACTTTTTCATCCTTCTTCTTTATGCATTTTTTCTCAGCACAATCTTTTCTTTCTTTTCTTTCCTTCTCTCCACGTCCAGCCATCATTTCGTTTTCCTCCTTCTACATTCTTACTATTATTTCCTCCTCCTTTCATCACTGTCTTAATGCAATTTTTTCTTTCTCATTCCCTCTTTTCTCTTTGTCCTTTCCTTTCATCTTTTCCTTCCTTCTTCATCACTGTCTTCTTTTTCTTCCTTCTTTCTCATTTTCTTATCTTTTCTTTCTAGATTTTTTCATCACTATGCCGATTCGAAATACTCTCCTAATCACACCCACTATCAATCTCCTCCTCCTCCTCCTCCTCCTTCGGAAGCCAAAACAGGGAGTTAACAGGGAGTGGACACAGGCGCACCATGACCCTCAGTGCCTGACGAAGCTGTGCCCTCCTGAGGTTCACGTCGCCTGGGTCTGGAATTGGCTTGGCTCTCTCCGTCTTTGTGTGTGTGTGTGTGTGTGTGTGTGTGTGTGTGTGTGTGTGTGTGTGTGTGTGTGTGTGTGTGTGTGTGTGTGTGTGTGTGTAGGAGGAGAGGCGGTAAGTGCGTGAGTGGGTGGGTTCTTCTCTCTCTCTCTCTCTCTCTCTCTCTCTCTCTCTCTCTCTCTCTCTCTCTCTCTCTCTCTCTCTTGTCTGGCCAGCCCCAACTTTTCGCTCGCTCTCCGCATGGTAATACCTGGTCCTTTGCACCAATTACCTGCCCCACACTTCACCTGGAATGTCTTGCTAGGCCTCATCGAAGTAGGGGAGGGTGAGAGGAATGGGGAGGAAGGAGGAAAGTGTGAGGAGTTGAGGACGTTTAGAGGAAGGGAGGAACAACGGAATAGCGGCGGAAGGAAGAGGTAGAGGGGGGGAAGGAGGGAATGTTGAGGAAAAGGGAAGGATGAAGCAGGGATACGATGGTGAGAAAAGAACAAGGAACAGAAAACAAACATGCATGAAATATTACGACAAAAACTTGTGCTAATAATAAATGAATGAAGATAAATTAGAAAAGACAAATTTATACTAGCGCTGCCCGAGATATACAACGGAAATAAAATAAAAAAAAAACATCCGTAAAATTATGCGTTTAAAACTACGAAATTAGCAAGCGACAAGAAATTCACACATAAAATTCCATCACACACATAAATAAACCAAATGAGAATAAGAGTTACAGAGTTTAATCATGAAATCATACAGGAATAATCATTATTTACATCAACCGCAGGACAATTTTAGGATTTATTACAACACACTACGTAACCTGACTCACCTTGACCTTAACTCTCCCTCCTACCTCCTCCCTCCACCTACGCACCGCCCTCCCTCACTTCAGGATACAGGATATAAGCTGCAGCCTTCGCCTTCATCAGAGAAATGTTCACAGTGACGATCCAAGTTTTCATTCCGAGGTTTATTGAAAGTGCTTTATATGTGTGTGTGTGTGTGTGTGTGTGTGTGTGTGTGTGTGTGTGTGTGTGTGTGTGTGTGTGTGTGTGTGTGTGTGTGTGTGTGTGTGTGTGTGTGTGTGTGTGTGTTTCCTTATTTTTCTCTTTAGTTGGTTATATTTGTCAGTCCTTTCCTTTGGCTATTCAACTTTTCCTGTGTGTGTGTGTGTGTGTGTGTGTGTGTGTGTGTGTGTGTGTGTGTGTGTGTGTGTGTGTGTGTGTGTGTGTGTGTGTGTGTGTGTGTGTGTGTGTGTGTGTGTGTGTGTGTGTGTGTGTGTGTGTGTGTGTGTGTGTGTGTGTGTGTGTGTCATCCATAATTATCAATCATCACTGACGGATATCACTGGTCCACTGTAGACAAAGGCTCTTCACAACTTCCTCCACACATCTCTGCTGTTCGTTGCTGTTCCAATTCACTCCCGGAACTTTCCTAATCTCGTCTCTTCGTCCTGTCCTCTGTCTGCCCCAGTTCCGATTTCTACCCGTGGACTGTCATTCTGTCAGACAAACTGTCCATCTATTGTCACTCCCACAAACAGTATGACCTTTCCATGCCCAGATTCCAGTTTTCTTCCTTTCTCTTTTTAGTCTCAAGTCTCTCTCTCTCTCTCTCTCTCTCTCTCTCTCTCTCTCTCTCTCTCTCTCTCTCTCTCGTGCACCATTGTTTTACGGTAACAACAAACATCCTCTCAAACCAACGATAGCAGGAGCACACTAACGACTTGTACTTTAACGAACAGTACCAGTCCTTGGCTCTCCAAAAACTGCATTTCCACAACTTGGTTACGAGGAGGAATAACAACCGGTAATTGGTACTGTACCGTTTGTTTTGCCCACTACGTAACTGTGTCAGATATCCGCCTATGATTACAGTAGTGGACGCTGCAGCTCCTTTTGCCCTAATTAATTAAGTCATTAGGCGGAAATACATTTGAATCTGATTATTTTTTCATTCCCAAGGGCCGCGTTTCTTAATTAACACAAAACGCAGCCGGTAACATGTCATTTGCTCTGTCCCTGTGTGTGTGTGTGTGTGTGTGTGTGTGTGTGTGTGTGTGTGTGTGTGTGTGTGTGTGTGTGTGTGTGTGTGTGTGTGTGTGTGTGTGTGTGTGTGTGTGTGTGTGTTCGTCAGTTCATGTAGTCCTTGTATCTCTTGAAGTGTAATCGTGTTAAGTCTTCGTGTGGCTGTGTTGTAATGGTCGCCTGGTTGTCATTAAGGCTTGTGGTCGCTCGCTCGTAAGACCAAATAAGCGATGACTGCTTTATACACACGAACTTAAGAAAAACAAGGAAATATGTATAATTCCTTCAGATACTTCATAAAACACACCTACATTTTTTTTTTCTAGCAATATCCATCTTTTTTTTCTGTGCTTAATGAGTCTATACCATTCATTTGCCAGTCCATTTGAGAAACAGTTTTTAATATTCAGTTTACTTGGCAGCTAACACTTATTCATCGACATTGTGAGCAGTAGTGTCGATTATATCTTTGTACATCTTCATGCAAACCCCTTTAATACTGGAACACATTTTTACCTTGAGATTTGTGCACGATTAGACCATTTCATTGACATTACGAAGGGTCTATGGAGGTCAGAAGATAAACAGCCACAGTCTTCGCTTTTTAATCCCCCACATAAGAGTCTGAAGCTTTATAAAATCACGTCACGGTACTGAAGGAGTTAAGTTTCATAACTGAAGACATGACAGAGCTAAACTTGACCTGAAGAAACCGGAGAAAACGAAGCGTGACCTCCAGAAACTCTAGAACACCTTAATTTATTCTTTTTATCTTCCTCAAAAATTAATACAAGGACGATTCACACCAAAACACGTAGAGTTGATCAATTCATGTACAAAAAACACGCTGAAGAAGAATATTAGTTGCCACAGAGCTTCCTAACAAATTTATAGAGGGAGACCATGTCAGGGTCCCACAATGAACTAAACAGTCAACGCTTTAACACGACCACTGGATACAAAACTTCCCACTGCCAGCACTTCGTCCCCTCCAGCAGCTGCCAAAGGAAAATACTGTGTCGCGTGCGTTTAAAAGGTGAAAAATAAAAGTGAACCGTTCAACTAAATGCTCAACCTCTCCCTACGTTAAACAAACTTTTAAAAGACATCACTGATAATAGGAGTGATCGAAAATCTTCAATACTGTGACACGTTTTACCTTGAGATTTGTTTACGATTAGACTATTTTACTGACATTAGAAACGGTCTATGGAGGTCAAAAGATTAAAGGCCAGATTCTTCACTATTTCAATCCCCAAAATAAGTTTCTGAAGCTGTATAAAATCATCAAATAGGAACAAGAATGAATATGGAAATGCGTCGTGGTATTCCAGGGATTAAACAAATTTTCAAAAGGCACCACTGACAACAAGAGGGATCGAAAAATTTAATCCAGTAGTTTTTATTTCTGCAAAAATTGCCAAGAGTTACTGAAATGAAGCAGAACGTGTCGTGTTACCGCTCCCAGGTGGTTAGTCCCTCCAGCACTGGGACGCATTTTTACATTAATTCTTGTGTACGATTGGATCATCTTATTAGCATTAGGAAGGGTCTATAGAGGGCAGAAGATTAATGGCCACAGTCATCACTATTTTAATTCCCTCATGAGTTTCTGAAGCAGTAAAAATTCACCAAATAGTCACCAGAATATGAAAACACGTCATTGTATTGAAAGAGTTAAAACAAGAGCAAAACAAGAGTGAAATATCGTCACTTTACCTTTGAACAGCAAGACTGGCTGAGAATAAGCAGACACACGTGGTGGTGGTGATGGCAGCGGCGGCGGTGGTGGTGATGGTGGTGGTGGTGGCGGTGGTGATACAAACATTGAGACCTGCGGGAGAAGAAGAATTAGAAGAATCAGAAGAATAATAACACTGACATCCATAACAACAACAATATCAATAACAAGTCACGGGAAACACAACAAATTAACAGTAAAACCCACCACACATTACAACCTTCACTGGCAAACACGTGAAATAAATCAGACCTCACGGCGATGACTGATGAGGAGGGAGAGGAGCACGGGGAGGAGACGGGGAGGGGAAGGAGGGAGGGCGGACGGCAGTGGGGTGGAAAACAATGACACACGGCTATCTCATGACAACCCTCTCTCCCCTCACCCTCTTCCCCACCTCCAATACAACGCAAGTCTGTTTACATACAATTATTCCCTCCCTACTGATACATCACCCGTGACACCCAACAATGTACTATCCACTGACAAAAAATGAATAAAATGGAGCTTAAAATCCACTCACGCCGCAACAGAAATTAATGATGATCTACCAAACGGGAAATAAAATAATGGACGTTTTAGCGAAAAAATCAAGCTATAGTGAACGCAGTAGAATATTTTAATGTAGGATTCCCCTGATGGAGGCTTTTTATACTCTATATGATGCACTTTTTCACCTGGAATAGTCGCTAACACAAAGTAGTACAGTACACCCACTCGGTAACTGACGGCCTGGTGAGGGACGCATGTTATTGGCTGGGAACAAGTCTGATTGTGGTAGCTTTAATGTACGGCAGGTGCTATTAATGTTCAACCCAGCGGTGGTGTGAGAGCAATATCTGGCATAATGATAGTGTGTGTGTGTGTGTGTGTGTGTGTGTGTGTGTGTGTGTGTGTGTGTGTGTGTGTGTGTGTGTGTGTGTGTGTGTGTGTGTGTGTGTTTGCATGCATCCAAAAATCTGAGTTTTGTAACCAAGCTTTGCCAAATTGATCTCTCTCTCTCTCTCTCTCTCTCTCTCTCTCTCTCTCTCTCTCTCTCTCTCTCTCTATCTATCTATCTATCTATCTATCTATCTATCTATCTATCTATCTACCTATTTATCTATCTCTTTTACGTAACCTGTGTAAAGTAGTGTACTCTAAATTCAAAGTACAACATGTTAAGACACTGTTGGAAGCGTAAAGAACAGTTAATTTTTTTCTCTCATCTCACTTTTATTTTCGCTCGGTACAATTGTTTATACTCGTAGTTATTCAGATGTCACGGTAACATTAACACTTGCACTGCCAGTTCATATTACCTTCACTCACATTATGTATACCGTATGGAGCTCAGATATCGCACAACTCAATGCCTTAGGAGTCTCGTACACCACACATAACACCCGGATGTATATCATATCAGGTTTTCAGTCAGAATCCGAATAGCGTTATTAACCTCTTCAATACTGGGACACATTTTTGTACCTGGAGTTTTGTGCAGGATTAGATCATTTCACTGACATTAGCAAGGGTCTAAGGAGTTCAGAAGATTAACTCCTTCAGTACCATGCCACGTTTTCATATTCACTCTGCTTAGTTTGGTGATTTTATACAGCTTCAGAAACTTGTGTAGAGATTAAAATAGTAAAGGCTCTAGCCATTAATCTTCTTACCTCCACAGACCCTTCCTAATGCAAATAAAATCATCTAATCATACCCAAATAATTAAGGTAAAAATGCGTCTCAGTACTGAAGGGGTTAATGGTCACAGTCTTCACTATTCTAATCCCCCCACATAAGTTTCTGAAGCTGTACAAAATCATCAGATAGTAAACAGAATGAATATGGAAATGCGTTATGGTACTGAAGAGGTAAAAAACTACCACCCACGCAGGCACGCAAGCTTCCGCCGTTAAACGCTTAATAATCCTCTCTGAATGGAAGGATATTTCACACTTGATCTCTAAACTACACACAGCTTTTATATACCTAGAAATTTCTCAATAATCACTTGATGACTAAAGTTTATCCACCCATAGATAAATGGACAGATTTACACTTCTTTGAGTCATTCTGATAAGCGTGTAACTCGAGAGGTATTATCCCCAAATGATCCAATTTACTGAAGCTTTAATATACAGTATAGTATTATTAAAGGAGGATCATAGTTAGAGATTCCAAGATTTAAACCTACTATAACACCACCACCACCACCACCACCACCACCACCACCACCACCACTACTACCACCGCCGCCACTAGAGACACTAACGCAATCACCACCAACCGCCTAACAACCTACCTCTCCTCTACCACAAAACCACATGGCCATCACCATCACTACCACCACCACCACCACCACACTGAACAAATGCCCTAGTCATGACCATAACTCACTGCCTCACGCCCTCACACTTGCACTCGCGCCCTCCACGACCACCCCGCCATTGCAAACAGTCAGCACTACCACATCACCACCACCACCACCATTAGCTCTACAGAATCATCACTGCTGCCACATCACCGTTACGACGACGACGATGATGGCAATAGCGAAGGTACTAGTGGTGGTGGTGGTGGTGGTGGTGGTGGTGGTGGTGGTGGTCGTTGTTTCTTCACCACCCCTCCGCTCAACACCAATTGTTATAAACTACTATCGTTTCCACCACCACTAATATTTGCGGCGTCATCACCATTACCAATACCTGACACTGCCATCACCATTACAATAGGCAGCGTCGCCACCATCACGAAAAACATGCCGCCATTAAAGTCACCGCTGAGAATACGAAGAGGCTGATAATGCTGATGTAACCGTTGTTGTTTTTGTTAATGATGATGATGATGACTTGCTCTGACTGGTGGTGGTGGTGGTGATGGTGGTGGTAGTCATGAAAGGAAAACAGATCACCTCTAAGCTAATCCTCACAACAAACCAAGAGACAGGGAATTGATTGGTTCACAGCGTCGGAACAAGGATAACGCCACAAAGGGCTACAAGAAAACTTCAGTGAAATTGCCGTGATCCCAGATTGAACTCGACAGCACTCCAGTTTGTACCACACACAGCGCCCCCAGAACCCTTGCTAAGAGAGAAAGAAAGTGTCTGGGAATAAAAACAATCTCGTGGTGGTGAATCTAAGCCACTCCCACAATCTCTCTCCTGTAGGGGGGGATTCTCTATCTAGCACTTGACCTATATTCTGTGGAGGGCACGTACTATTTCCATCTATGGGGGTCACGCAGCTGCATTTCCACAACAGGCGCTCCCTCGGGCATAGTTTACAGTCAATATATCACTAAGAGACTCCAGTGTATACATTCAAAGCAATATATTCACTGATCCTTGTCACAGGCCGATCCAACATCACTCACACGGAACTTAGTGAACTCCCGCCATGCCTCACGTGAGATGCGCCTGAGTTGTGATGGAACCAGGAAGCATAAGGCACCATCTGGCCACACAGGCATCGACAGCAACGCACCACCACCATCACCACCGCTACCACAACAAAGAAAATTCGTGCACAACAATGGTAAACAACAACAAATCAGATACAGTGCAGCAAATCATGGCTAGATCCTATAAACATGACAGGTCTATCATATCAAAGCAGCGGTTCCCAGTTACCACCAACCATTATCTGCCGCCGCACGAAAATTACACACCGCTAAAAAGATACTCCTCAAATTACACACAGCTAAAAAGAAAACTCATCAAATTACAAAGCTAAAAAGATATTCCTCAAATTACACACAGCTAAAAAGACACTCCTCAAATTACACACAGCTAAAGACACTCCAGAAATTACACACAGCTAAAAAGAAACTCAAATTACACACAGCTAAAAAAATACTCGTGAAATTCAGACTCTCCCAACACATATGTCCTGCCCTGTCCTGTCCTGCCCTGCCCTGCCCTGCCCTGCCCTGCCCTGCCCTGTCCCTGGTGCTCGTCCTTATAGTAATCTCAATCACCTCTCCGCTTCACCTCCATTATTTCAAAAGCCTTTATTTAAATTGATACGAATTTTTTTTAAAGGTGTTTTTACGATTCTAGAGGCAGAGTGACTAGATTTCTACATTATTAACTGGAGAAACATTCTTGAAAACCCCGCTAGTCACCTCTGTGCCTCTTGAAAATAGTCGTGGTGAGAGACACAAAAGAAAGCTTATGGTCATTAATAGTAGAAGCTTTTATCTTTTTAATTAATGTGTTTTAGTAATCCCCTTAAGTTCAATGCCATACATATATCAAGTATCTCTCTCTCTCTCTCTCTCTCTCTCTCTCTCTGGCCGTCCGTCTGACACACACACACACACACACACACCAAAAACAACATCTATCACTAATAATAAACATCCACACATTCCCAAACTCCACGCCAGGGATACAATGGGTCAGCCTTCACCACCCACCGGCAGATACAGCTGCAGCCACACCACGAAAATAATACCGACCATGACATCCTCTGTGAACTATGACCCACACACGCACCGACCCGCTACTGCACACACAGCAACGACGAGAGGCGCGGCGCGGCTGCCGACCCAACTAAGGAAGAGGAAGGAGACTGCAAATTGGCCCTCACTTGCTCTGTGTGTGTGTGTGTGTGTGTGTGTGTGTGTGTGTGTGTGTGTGTGTGTGTGTGTGTGTGTGTGTGTGTGTGTGTGTGTGTGTGTGTGTGTGTGTGTGTGTGTGTGTGACTTAGCACATGTCACAAGACGCTTCCGAGGTTCAGTACATGGACGCCTCTACACATTTAACATTAAGACAATAGATGGAGAGGTCTTTGCACACTGAAAAAAATGTAACTGACCGAAAGCTTAGTATTCTTAGGAAGGGAACTTTACTGGCGATTAAAAAGATGAGAAAAGTAAATATTTCAGAAATGAATTTACTTTCCGTGCATGATAAAACTGCAGCAAAACGAGAAATGTTTGCAAGTTGTGACTAAATTAAATTGTTTGGAATCAAGTGAATTTTTTTTTGGAAAGATGTTGAGAAAAAACATGAGCAAAAACGCAAATGCGACAAAGTTTTACAGGCATGTGCTTGTTGTGTGCAGACTACACATGCTGGTGTAGACAGTGCTGTGGAGGTTAAACACGCTGTGTAAAGACCGACGGAATCAGAAAACACGTGTGTGGCCAACATTGCTCACTACACTCGGCATGCACAACATTTCACTTTGGTATTCTTCCAAATATACTTGAACATGAAAGAATTCAAGGACAATGTACACCACAGTTAGAGAATGGTGTTGCATGTACAGCATATAGGGCCGAATGTCACCTTGGCGGTCCACAACACATAAGAACATAACAAAATGAAGGAAGCTACAAGAGGCCATCACGCCTATACACGTGGCAGTCACATGAACATACCTATTTAATTCCACTTACCATCCCCATTATTGCATGGTATTAAGAAATATGAATCCATCCAATACCATCAAGTGTTTTCTTTTTTTTTCCTTTTCCATACAGCAAAGGTGAGCAGTTTATCATTACAGTGAGGATGGTTTCCGACACTCATAGAATACATTAGCATAAGTACGCATTACCAAAGTGCCAGCCATTTAGCAGACCATTATATTACGGAAGTGTATCATAAAACTATTACAAGTACAAAAGGTGGCAAAGGTATCAAACAATGGTTCCATTATTCATCTTATTCCAGCAACCCTGAAAAGCCAATCGACATTCTCCTCCCGCCCGAGTTCGTTGCCAGACATACACTGAACACAAGGAGTCAGTCTTGGTCCGACTCTACACAAGGAATACGTCTGCTATATATATCTTAGGCGTTACAAAAACAAATACATAAAAAAAACTTCTTAAAAAAAAAAATCACCATTCACCAAGAGTAGGAGGAGGTGAAACAGCGTGAGATAGGTGGACAGACTTTCTCTCCCTGCCCAGCATGTATTATGTCATTTACACTACATATCCACACCATGGCTGATGTGAAGCTTAGTCGCGACATGTATTCAGTAACACGTAAACGTACCAACATGTAGGAAGAGAATAAGAAAAAACTTCGAGGAAAGGAAGAATACAGGAATACTTGGAAATAGTACAACAACGGAATAGGAACTCGAGTAGCATACGGTTACGAGAATAAATTTGTTGGAAGCTTTGTCGAGACCTGTGAATGTCGAGTCGCGGGAGCATACGTAGAAAAGACTAATATTATAGCTGCTGTGGGAATGTAATATGCAGGTCTGAGCTTTCAATTGAGGTGGAGAGCAAAGAGAAAGGAGAGAGGAAAATGGAAGATGGGAAGCTCAAGTAAGAAGAGAAAGATGAAAGGCAGACGAAAGATGAAGAAACGCGACTGAAAAGAGAAAGAGGGAGGAATAGCTGAAAGACGGTGAAAAAAAAGGGTAGAAAGAAAAGGAAAAGTACCGATGGAGATGAGAAATAAGAAGAAGAGGATGAAAGGCACCAGGATGATGAAGAAACGTGACTGAAAGAGCGAAAAGGGAAAAGGGTTGGAAACGAAACGAGAAGTCTGAAAAAAAGAAGGTGAAAGAAATTAGGTGAGTCAGGAAAATGCAGCTGGACGTCAATACGACTTTGTGACGCTGGCGACTTGCAGAACCAAAAAAAAAAAAAAAAAAAAACACCTCATGCACACTCCATCCCCTCCTTAGCCTCTCAAGCCCTCCATCTGCTGGTCTCCCCATCCATCAGCAAAAAAAAAATAAAGCAAAAATAACATGTATAAAATTCGTGAAAACCTGTTCCAGAAACGGATTACTGGCATCGACCTACACACGCTGTGAGGGATAAGAGGTGGCGCCCGTAACGCTCCGGTAAATAGTGAAATGTGTGGCCGTATCGGTGTGACGGGATACCTCGACCCACCGAGCAGCGAGGGAGTGGGTGACAGGCAGGGGAGGAAGGCATAAGGGAAATAAGGAGGAATAAGACCAGGAAAGTGCGCCCTGTCTGCCTTTGTGTGTGTGTGTGTGTGTGTGTGTGTGTGTGTGTGTGTGTGTGTGTGTGTGTGTGTGTGTGTGTGTGTGTGTGTGTGTGTGTGTGTGTGAGTGAGTGAGTGAGTGAGTGAGTGAGTGAGTGAGTGAGTGAGTGAGTGAGTGAGTGAGTGAGTGAGTGAGTGAGTGAGTGAGTGAGTGAGTGAGTGTGATGGCTGGTTGCGTCTGCGCCGGAAAAGACTGTCACGGTGAATGTTGCAGCAAGGACTGACGTGACAAAGTAAGATTTTTCCATATACAAAAGCGCTGACTGCAGGCAGGGAGTATGTATGGCATATGCATAAATGTACATGATGCCTGGTTGAGTCCGCGAGAGGAGAGGATATATAGCAATGCGTTGTGTGTATTCGCGCTCTTTCAGGTAGTAATATGCACCAAGTGTTAATACATTTTCTCGCCTACCAAAGCCGGATGCACTTTAATCACATCCCACTGCTGTCTGAAATGTGATGGTAATTGTTTCTCCTCAAGCTTACTACAATGTCCACAGAATAGCTTCAATAAGTCACGCATTTTCATTCCTGCAGTTTTATCTCAATCCCGTTAAATCACATACAGTTGCGAGAAATAGAGCAGCACACAGGCACCATGAAGTCAAAGGATCAAGTTAAAACAAATGATCATCTTGCTATTTGAACAAGGACTCAATATCTACAACCCATCAACAAATTATTCTTCTCCTCTCAGATGCTCTTATTAACCCCTTCTGTACTGGGACGCATTTTTACCTTGAGTTTTGCGTGTGATTAGACGATTTTATTTATATCAGGAAGGCTCTATGGTGGTCAGAAGATTAATGGCCAGTCTTCACTATTTTAATCCTCATGAAGTTTCTGTAGGTGTATAAAATCACAAAATACCAAGCGGAATGAATATGGAAACGAGTCATGGTACTGATGAGATTAAGAAAATGGTAAAGAAATACGTAATTTTGTACTGAAAAAATTATCCCCCACGTAAATCATCTGTAATCCATTACGTAATATTCCTATGTTTTTCAGCCACAGACAGGAAGGAAAAAAAATTGACTAGCTGTAGGGATGAGGGATCAAATTAAATCTATGTACTTTTTTTAAATCCAGATTACAGTTTCAATTGAATCATCAACGCTTATTGCGTGTGTGTTTCCAGACTAGTGACTAATTACGGTTTTTCATCCAACTTTCACTAATCATTTTAATTCACTCTCACTCTCTCTCTCTCTCTCTCTCACTCTCTGTTCTCCACACCCTGGTCTATTTCGATGCTGTAACTTTGCGCAAAATTCCATCACCCTCTCTACCCGAAGGCATTACCAGCGAGTCGGAACGCAAAAACAGTCAGCAGGCGAGGCAAGGCAAGCTAGAAGGGAGGACACGACACGGCAGGATTGGAGTAGAGAGATAGTGGGGCGGTGAGCAGGGGTGAAGCAATAGAGGAAAGGTGAGCCACGCTTGAGGGCTGAGGTGAAAGGCGAAGAGGTTAAGACATGGGAGGATGGAAGGGAGAGACGGAGAGACGGAGAGAAAGAGAGAAGGAGAGAGAGTGAGTCGCACGTGTACAGGTAACGCATGCGACAGGTGTGAATGGGAAAAAAGAGGATGCTAATGGGTGTTTTTAGATGCGGCAATGTTTTTAAGATGCAGTTGGTTTTAAAGATGGTTTTTTTTTCATTCCTTCCTTTTTTTTTTCTTTCATTATCTCTTTTCTTCATTCAGGCACTGTAAAGAATAAGAGATGAAGGATTTGTGATGCTAAATATAACTCCTTCATTTATTCCTTCCTTTTTCCTTCCTTTCTTTATACACAGTTCATTCATTCTTTTCCTTCTTCATAGCTACCCTTTCATTTATTCGTCTAAAATCTTCATATCTTCCTAATTTTCTTCCTTCTTTTTCCTTTATTTTTTTTTTGTACCTTTCCTTCAACACACCCTTTCATTTATCCGTCTAAAAAGTTCTTATCTTCCTACTTTCTTCTCTTCGTTTTCTTATTTCCGTTTTCTTTGCACCTTTCCTTCATCAACACACCCATCTATTCATTCATTAACCTTACATGATATTTTTAATCCTTTTTAATCATCTTTTTCACTCTTCTGGATCTTTTATTCACATTACATACATATTTGCATCCTAATTAAATCTCTCTCTCTCTCTCTCTCTCTCTCTCTCTCTCTCTCTCTCTCTCTCTCTCTCTCTCTCAGTACAATATTTAATTTTCATTTGACTGAATAAGCGACGCATGCTCCTGCTTTTTTACCTGTTCCTGCTCCTCCACCTCCTCTTTCTCCTCCTTCCCTGTTTTCTTTATTCCTTCCTCCCACCCCCTGTGTTTTCTCAGCACCGCCCTCGTGTTGTGGTTAAGGCGCCCACCTCTATTCAGATCAGCGGTTCGAGTCAAGGAACATAAACCAACCCTGAAGTTTAGCCTCCCTAGCGACCTGAGAAGGAAAACCGTGATAAACCACATGTCACACTGGCGCCGTATTGCCTGAGAGATTTTTATTCACGAGAACTTAACACCTACAGTACTGGAACGCCTTTTTACTGAGTTTGGGTATGATTAGATGACTTTATTTTCTTTATGAGCTGTCTAAGGAGGTCAGAAGATTAGAGTCTTCACACCTTCAGTACTGCAACGCTTTTTTTAGCGCGAGTTTCGGGTATCGTTTCTTTACATTATGAGCTGTCTAAGGTGGTCAGATGATTAATGGCTAGAGTTTTAACACCTTCAGTACTGCAATGCTTTTTTACTAGAGTTTTGAGTATCATTAGATTATCTTATTTACATTATGAGCTGTCGAAGGAGGTCAGAAGATTAATGGCCAGTCTTCACTGTTTTAATCCTCATGTAAGTTTCTGAAGCTGTGTAAAATCACCAAATAGTAAGCAGAATAAATATGTAAATGCGTCATGGTACTGAAGGGGTTAAGGACAAAATATAAAGGTGTCTGTAAAGATGGCGTTGATATGAATGTTGCAGATTCAATGGTACAAGAAATAATTGGACAGATGAGATACGGTCTGGATAAAAGTTAACCTGCAATATAGAGCGTAGACATTGGACGAGGAAAAATGTAACTGTGCATCAAAAACTACTGGCAATTCACGGTTTAGATTTCGTTATACTGGGTTACTTTGTTATACTATGGCTGTAGCAAATATGACATGCAGGTTTGAGCTTTTTAATTTACCTCTTTGCTATCATCTTCATACTGATAATGCTCCTCATCCTTATATCCTTCTTCTTCTCCTCCTCATTCTCATCCTCCTCCTCCTCCTCCTGCTAATCATCCTAGCGTGCATGCAGTATCCTGATCCCTTCCTCCCATGTCCTTCGTACCTTGAGATATCCTTATCTATTACGAAATCCTCTGATCAATTTCTCGTTTGGTCTTTGGTAATTATCTCTCTCTCTCTCTCTCTCTCTCTCTCTCTCTCTCTCTCTCTCTGTGTGTGTGTGTGTGTGTGTGTGTGTGTGTGTGTGTGTGTGTGTGTGTGTGTGTGTGTGTGTGTGTGTGTGTGTGCACATTCATAAAAGTGTATACGTAGTTTGATTGGTAGATACGTATAAAGAGACAAAAAAAGGGACTGACTGATAGATACACAAATAGAGATATGGACACACACACACACACACACACACACCCACCCACACCACCCACCCACCCACCCACCCACACACACACACACACACACACACACACACACACACAGAGCGAGGGATAGATATATTCTCTGAGCTTCATGCAAAATTTTCAATCTTTTACACTCACTATTTCCAATTCTTCCCCTAAACTATTGGCAGCGTGCAGCTTCATCGCAATCGCCCAATACAAACCAGACTTTTAAATTCAATACATGGCGGACTGGCACATTTGTTTTTTACCAATCTGATCTGGGCCAGAATGCAAAAGGAAAAAAAATTGCCTTACATTTATTACTGACGCGAACCCTTAATCACGTTTCCAGCAAATTACACACACACACACACACACACACACACACACACACACACACACACACACACACAGTAGTAATACGAACGAGAACAGAGAAGCGTCCACACCAGACAGCCAATCACAGGGTTAAAGATGGATGTCACGGTGGAAGTCATTTATACCTCCTCTCTCAGTGACGCACTCGTTCAGCTCTCTTATCCATACACTCACGTCCCTGAATAGTGAAGAGTTACCGTCCATGTTTTTTGTTTCCTATCTCATCAATACCTTCCACTGCACTAGTCTCAGCACAAGCGCACACAGGGTCACAACATCAGCGGAAGGGAGTAAAGGTTGTGTTCTCTTCGTATATATTACCAGAGTCGTGAGTCAAGTACATAATAACGAGTTTCTGTATAACCCTCCTGCATACAAGTGTGTTTATTTTATACATTACTCTCAGCCACTGAGTGAGACGTGATTTCCCATGGCTCTCATCGCTGCGGATTCTCGTGGTGGTGGTGGTGGTGGTGAGAGCATTTGTTGTGGTAGTCGTGGTAGTAGTGATGTGGAGCTGCGGGAGGTGGTGTTTGCGATGATGTTTGAAAGATGATGGTGGTGGTGATAGTGGTGGTTGTAGCACTGGTGGTAATAGTGCTAGCGGTAGTGGTTGTAGCATTGGTGGTGGTGGTATTGGTGGAAGTGGCGGTGGTGGTGGTGGCGGTAGTGGTGGTGGCAGGGGATGATAATGGTAGGAAAACAATATAGCAATACAAAAATACTTTTTCAAAAACTTGTTAAAAAAAAAGGTTTAGTTTCAAATGAACAAAAATATTTGCACGATGTATTTATTGCATTCCTCCAGCCAGGTATGTCAGCTGGCAATACGCTGTAAAAGTACATATCTTTCTATCTGTTCTTGCCGATATATTCATTGTGGCGGATCACAGTGGGTCAGCTCCCCCGCCCAGGGAATCCCCGAATCCCGCCCCCATATCACGCCACGCCAATACTCGCCACCTCACACCCCAGGCACAGCAACACAAGGCCGCGCCACAATACCTCCCCGTCTCCCACAACGAATACACCATGAGGCATGAATCCTTCTCGTGTCCTACCAGGTGCGAGCAGGGCTGTTGTTCTTCACGTCCTTGTAACACGTCACATTTCTTCCAATAGTCTTTACTGCGACGCTAAATATCAGCAAAAGGTTTTGTGTTTCAGGACACATATATAAAGATTGAAAAATAAAACAATAATAACATACGATTGGGTACACGAGCTATATATATCAATTAATTCTTAGCACCTTCAGTACCATGACAAGTTTTCCTATTTATTCTGCTTACCATTTAGCGATTTTATGCAGCTTCAAACACTTACGTTGAGATTAAAATGGTGAAGACTGTGGCCATTAACCTCTGACCTCCAATGACCGCTCCTAATGTAACAAAAACCGTCAAATCACATCCTAAACTCAAAAAAGCATCACAGTACTAAAGGGGTTAATAATGGAAGGTGTTGTGTATATCCAGATGACAGGTGTATTACGTAGAAAACACCACCACACTCACCACTCACCGACCACGCACCACAATTATTACAGACGTTTAAACAAGTACAACACGGTCATCAAGTCTGTGAAGAGATTCATTCTCTCTCTCTCTCTCTCTCTCTCTCTCTCTCTCTCTCTCTCTCTCTCAGGGCTACACTAAAGCAGAGAGACAATAGCTATGTGGATGGACTCCAGGAAAAGTATAATTATAAACAACAAGCTACTTCGCTCCCAGCACCTGCGATCAACACAAGCCTGCGTGGCGGTGATGTGGCTGCATTAGGGCTGATGCACGCGTACGTCTCTCAAAGATGAAAAGGTATTATTGTAGTTTGAACCAATACACCACACGTAACGATACACATTCTCACGGTCTAGATCACATTTCTACGAGCATTGAAAAGAACTCTAGAACCTAAAAACAAACCTCACAAGTAATAAAGACTGGTAAAAATTATAGTATACACAATTCTTACTAAATTGATAAGCTCACTCACTTACGTCTATCAAGCCTGTTCCATTTTTTTTTTTTTTTTTTCACTCTTCAGTACCAGGACGCGTTTTCATATTCAGAAATTATTGAAGTTTGAGCCAATACACTACACGTCACTATACACATTCTCCGGTCTAGATCACACTTCTACGAGCATTTCTAACCCCATTTTTCCCTACCGGAAATTAATGATGAGGTTAAGTTAGATTAGGTTTCCCAGGAGGTCCCCACGCTTGTTAGACACAGGGAAAAAAGAGATATAAGATAGGGTATATTAGTTGAAACTGCAAATTTACCGATGAAAATATGATTGGTAACATAAAATAATCCGACACGCTTAGACTCTAGAAATACCGAGTGTGATGCGCTGCTCCACCTCATGTTGCACCTCACACGATATTCCCGCCTCCTTTAGCTACCAAGAAACTGCTTATCTCACCACGTTCACTGCCGGATCGTTCAGGACACTCCTCCACCTGTCGGGTCCGCACGATATGCAATACACGCTCCGATTAACACAGATAATTAAAACGTGGCCCTCCGCCTCGACAAGGATAGCCTTCTGCCCAAGCGCCCTTTCCTGTTACACAAGCTCCGCAGACAGGAATTGTAAGACTCGTTGTTCGGTACACTTCTACGGTAGCTTTTGGGGCGAGTTTGTGTATTTTGGTCTCACCAGTCTGGGACACTATAGTACCTAAGCATATATACAAATTATATGTATTTATTTCATTACGTAAGAAGGGGCGGCGGTTGGTACGCCTGCATGAAGACTCGAAGCTTCGACTAGTAAAGCTACTCACTCTCCTTGCATTTCTTACGCCGTAATTACTAGTTATGTATCATGATCTGAAAGTAAACAAGCCCACAATCTATATTTCTCCTACTTTCTTTCCCACCTTAAAAAAAAAAAAAAAGTTGGTTAATACCTCCAAATGAAATGATGACTACATCTCAGCGCGGAGCGGGGGTTATATAAGTGATGATGTATCTAAAGTACTGAGTTTACTGAGCAGTGAGCATTGAGCAGGCTGAGGCGAGAGGAGGAATGGAGTGGAGTAGAATTGTGATTACGCGCGTCATGCTTGTGTAAGGTCAGGAAAATAGATAAGATAAAGATACTGGTACAGGTGTGTGTGTGTGTGTGTGTGTGTGTGTGTGTGTTGACAATTTCAGTACACAGATCAGTGGTTCTGACAAACAGGTAATATCATTTCGTGTCCTCATTTTAGTTAACGTAAAGACTAAATCACACGTATATTCCAAATTAAAAGTGAGGTAATGTGAAACAGAAAACTGTAAACTGAAATATAGGGCAGCAAAAAAAGGGATTTTCCTAAATAATAAATGCGTCCTGTCTCCACGGAAGTTTCCAGGATTTAGAATTAAAAAATGAATAAATAAAAGTTGTGCGAGACCAGGGCTCATAATTTATTTCATTGCTCTGGAATCATTAGACTATCCTATCCAAAGCCATGAGAGAGAGAGAGAGAGAGAGAGAGAGAGAGAGAGAGAGAGAGAGAGAGAAAAGGCTTGCAGACAAAAACCTGGGAGATATTGGCACTGTACCTTGAGTCATAGAGGAAAGTAAGGAAGGCTTTTTTCTCTCATGATGATGATGATGATGATGATGATGATGATGATGAGTGTGTGTGTCCGTATAAGTGAAGCGTGTTTGTCTATCCGTCCGTCCGCTTATCTATCTGTTAGTGGTGAAGGTGCGAGCTGGTACACGAGAGGACTATAGCAGGCAAGGTAGACGAGGATACGAATTCAATATTTGTAGGTGGAAGAAATGAAGGAGGCAAAGCAGACAACCTACCTCCATATTTGAACCGAGGAACGTGAAATCTCCAGGCCATTCTCAACGCAGAGACTGGGAAAGGTCAACGCACCAAAGAGCGAAGGAACAGTTCTTCAGGAAGTTAAATAGAGTCGACAAGTGAAGGAGTGTATTTTCATATAATGTTCTTTTCTACGTTTTCCAGAGAGAGAGAGAGAGAGAGAGAGAGAGTGTTTGTGTGTGTGTGTGTGTGTGTCAGATGTGTGAGTGCCGTGTCCCGTGCTGTCTCGAATCCTGTTTTCATTTATTTTCACACATCTCCATAATTCATCCCACGCGGTGATCGTGACATTACTGGCGTCTGGCAGATAAGTGGAGCGTTGCGTGGATATCCCCGTCACCCTATGAGGATATTATTGCAGACCTTCCATAACCTTATATTTAATTGCTTATAAATACAACATGATGCTCCGTATTGACTGTCGCCGTATTTCCTCTCATTTTGCAGCGAAACAAATTGGTAAACCACGTGGAATGTTAATGATTTCTCTCTCTCTCTCTCTCTCTCTCTCTCTCTCTCTCTCTCTCTCTCTCTCTCTCTCTCTCTACCGTTCTGACTTTTGCACATTTCACGAATCATTTTTTTTCTTGCTTCTTAAAAACGGAAATTAACAAGTTTATTTTTTTTTATCTCGGTTATTTTGTTTTTCTGTTGCCTTTGGAACAAACACACAAAGTCACTATCAATGCCTCTCTCGCCTCTCCTCGCCTATCCATCAAGGCACTTCACTATCATCACTACCGCCACGTCAACCACCATCACCACCAGTATCATCACCACAAGTAAACATGGCAATAACACCATTTTTTTCTCTTTTTTCTATTCATTCATTTCTATTTTTCTATTTTTTTTTTTTCGTGTCAAGAAAGAAAAGAGAAATTCACTGCACCACATTCATTACAAGAAGAACCATCGTCTCAGTCGCCTCAGTTACTGCCTTCACATATACAAAAAAAAAACAGCAGGGAGTGGTTCGCGGAGGAAAATGATAATAAAGATAAAATAGAGGAAAGATATATGTTTTCATTCTCTCTCTCTCTCTCTCTCTCTCTCTCTCTCTCTCTCTCTCTCTCTCTCTCTAAACACCCTCTTTTCTGCATTACTGGTGCCTTTGTTACTCATTTTTCACATTGCACAAGAGATCTGTACTCAGTCATATGCAAAATTTTTCTCCTTTTTCTATTTTTTTTTTTTTTTTTTTTGTCGAGAAATGACAAAAGAAACAATCTCCGTTTTTGTTCGGATCGAGTTTATTATTTAAGCATGAATACAGAATAACGAAGAAGACATAAAGTGATCTCTCTCTCTCTCTCTCTCTCTCTCTCTCTCTCTCTCTCTCTCTCTCTCTCTCTCTCTCTCTCTCTGTTAAAACACACCCCAATCTCATATGCACTTTGTGATTCCACGTGTCCATTCATTCATCTACCTTCCAATCATTCATTCGCATTACACCTGCACCATTTCTTTATTTCTACCACTCACCTAAAAAGTCAGCACGGAGGGAACCAAAAATTCAACAGCTTCCCCCTCTGAAATACATCCCAACAGGCACGGTGCTCTTCACTCTTCCCGTCACCCGCCTCTCATAATGTGCAGGTCAGTAGCGGAGTGCGGTGGTCGTGTTTTGTTGCTCAAGTCAGGTAAACACGTCAAAAGCACTCATCGCTCGCCCTCACGCAACTTTTCTTTCCTTTTTTTTTTCTTTCGCGCGTCTATGGTGGTGGTGGTGGTGGTGGTGGTGGTGGTGGTGACACACACACACACACACACACACACACACACACACACACACACACACACACACACACACACACGGCATGTCCCACTAAGCACTTCACAGAAAAAGTAAAATTGATTGAAGGCAGCACAATCTTTTAGCCATGAGAGGCTTTCGCTTGGCATGGTATCGAACCCTCGACCCGAACAGAAAAAGACTGCAACTACCCACGACGATATTTCAGAGCCTTTACATATATATATATATATATATATATATATATATATATATATATATATATATATATATATATATATATATATATATATATATATATTTCCTGCAATGGTGAATATCCTTTCCATTGGTGCAAAGAAAGCATGGCATATATGTATTCTTGTGCATTCTTTACAAGAGTTGAAGTTGTCTTCATGTTCTCCTTCAGTATGCTTGTAGTACATCCCTTTCACCAGATATGCCCGCCTGACACAGGTATCTCTGAATTTCATTACTAGTGGAGATGGACTCCTGCGTCTGTACACGTTATTTTTGTTGATTCTTAAGCTAGGGAGGCTCTACGACTGAGAGTTCTTCGACCAAGGCCCTGGATTATGTCCTGAAGTCCTCGAAAATTATTTGGTCACTTTTTTATTAAGTAAATTTTGCAGCAGTATTATATCGATTGTTGAACATGAAGCGCACTTACAAACAGCATCACCCTCCCTCAACCTCCACCCCCCCACATACACAAAGGGATCACCAAACAAACAGACACACAAGAACACAGAATCAAACAGATACACACAAACAGGCGGACAGACAGACGGACAGGCAGACAAATAAATCTTACCCGTCGTCCTACCGCGCTTTCAAATGCATTCCTGTTGTTGGTTTAGTGAATATTCCCTTCGTGAGAAAAATGCAGTCTCTAAAATGGCCCCACAAACACTACAAACACCACCAACACTCAAGCGAGATCTCCGGGGAATGTATAGCGGAACACGTTTATATATCACAGCCACACCTAATACTGCCACATAGAGTTCCCTGTAAAAGAATGAATGCTGCACCCAGAAACTCCACTACCCACATAGCTTCAGTCTACCTCACATTAATATTCCTCCTGCCCCTTCGACTTTTAACTTCCCATATACATGAAGGGAGTATCAAGTCACCTCGACAATTGAACAAACACTTTTTCCCAGGCCGAATCGCATAAATTGGGGTTCTTTTGTTCGCCTCCTTTCTACTTTGTTTTCCTCCGCCCTAGCCGTGTCCTAATTTGAATAAAGATACTGAATACTTATTACCCTCCCCTTGATTTTTTTTTTCTTCTTCTTTTTTGAATGGCATATATCAGAGTTGTTCTTCCTTCCTACCAGATTTTTTTTCTTTTTTGTATTACACCTGACCTCTTAGCATCGTCCCCTACCTGTATAAAGAAAACATAAACTCATGACGGCTTTAACCCTTCGTCCCCCTCCTGAGCGGCACCTTCACCCTCGTGCAAGGCGGCGGGTGATCCACTTTTATCCCCTGTAAAGCCTGAGATGAGTGCGGGCAGCGGCGGCGTCACCCTCCTTCCTTCCCTTACGCAACACCATCACAAAACACACCTCGCCTGAATAACGTCCAGCCCAGACTTGACATCCACCAACTCACGATAATAAACAGACCCTTAATAAAATGTATGCAGCCTCTCCTCAGCGACCCAGCTTCCTCTGCCTCACCTTTGGGTCTTCTCTACCTGCTTCCGGGTCTGTCTGTCTCCAGTCCTCCTCCCTACTTCTTTGCATTTTTTTCCCTCTCTCCACACTTCCCTTCTCCCCATTTCTGCGTCCCTCCATCTTTCCTCCCTATCGTCTATACCTTCTGGCTTTCCTCTCTGACCACTCTCTCTCTCTCTCTCTCTCTCTCTCTCTCTCTCTCTCTCTCTCTCTCTCTCTCTCTCTCTCTCTCTCTGAGCGTCACCGAACTGCTTCCAATCAAAATAAAAAAAAAAGTGTAGCGGCTTCCTCGATCCATTTTCCCTCAATATCCGCATTCATTTCCTGGCGCGGATGGCGGACGGATCTGACTGAACTCGATGCGCGAAACGAAACGGTACCGACTAAGCCCCGGACCGACCGAATCTTGCGTCAAGGATTCAGATTCGCTCGCAATCGTGAAATATTAACTGAAAACCTTTGGGACAATTTGACGATTTTTTTTTTTTTTCATTCCTTTTTTTTTTTTTCATTTTCCTTCCCCCAATCTATGGTTACAATATGATCCAGATAGGCGTGTGTTGTGCAGTGGAAGCTTCGCGTGTTGTTAATGGCAAGGTGGTTAGTTACTACGGAAGGGTAGAAAAAGGTGGGTGGGGGAAGAGAGAGAGAGAGAGAGAGAGAGAGAGAGAGAGAGAGAGAGAGAGAGAGAGAGAGAGAGAGAGAGAGAGAGAATACATATATTTTCTCACACACCCACACCCACACCCACACACACACACACACACACACACACACACACACACAATATAAGTTCTGGGAAACTAACCGGCCACTAAAAATGCACAGTTTTTTTACGGTCTCGCCTCAGCTGGAGGAAAGAAATTCGCTGCAATGCGATGAGGCTGCGCTTCGTAATATGACCTTTAAAGACTAAAAACAACGCAAAAATGTGAAATATGACAATGCCTCCCATGTAACAGAAAAGTTCACAAACAAATGAGGTAAAAAATAATCACCTAATTAGCTGGAACAGTTTGAAATACAGTGTATGTCCCGATCTTTGTCAATTTTTTCCTCAGTATGTAACAAAAATAGTAATTTGGAAAAGACCGTGGCCTCGACCCGTCACGTGATAACAAGGCTGTCCGTCCCCCTCATGTCTGGGCCCCGGGGATGGCAAACCCTGTCAGTCCACTGTGCAAAAATGCAATGTCGCCCTGTAATGTTAAAAACAACATGAACGTGTCCACCAACGCCAGTTTATCACGATCCAAGCAGACAAACGCTGGACTGAACTGAAGAAAGCCGACCTTTTGGCAGTACTACGGAGATAATGCCGACTGAAACCTGGAACATTAACAAATTCTAATGCTATCAACTTTAATAAGAAATAACAAAGAAAAGACAAAGAAAAAGGATGAGCTTCTGTGTTAGTCATATCATGGACTACTGAAAGAAATTAAGGTTAGTGATATATATAGTATTACTAGAAGGGAAATTACGCACTTACGCCGGTCACAAGTGCATAGAAATGTTAATCAACGCATCGTTAGACTAAGAGATCACCATCCATGGAATTAAACAATAACAACTACGGGAAATGAAATTGAAACAACCTGATCCATGAGAGATTAGTGAATCAGTACTGTCCTCTTTCCTATTGGCACGTCCCTGATCTCTCTGGTTGATTGTTCTCGCCTCATCATCTCTAAATCCGAAGCTAATTTGCGCTGTGTCGAATATTACAAAGCTTTCTTCAAGTCTCCCGTCTCTACTACTATATTCATAATATTGTGGCGCGAGACTTCTCAACCTTAATTCAGTATGTCATGTATTACTGTTTGATAAATGACAAAGATAACAAGAGTCTGCCACACGGAGAGCAGCGTTACCCTGAGTCACTTCAATGTTGTGCAGTGTGACGTGACTTGGAATGCATATGTGTAGGCCTCGGTTGCAGCTACGAAAACATACATAGGAAAGCATATGTATAGGAAAGACAGATGTTGTTCCCCGCCACAGCACCACGCCTCACCTTCTCAGCCAGGGAGGCATTCATCACATGCAGAGGTCTTGCTGCCTGACGACCTGCCATTCAGACGCGTATGAACAACCTCAATGCTTGGTCGGTCACGCGAGCAGCTGTCCCACCAATGACTGCTCCCTGCTGGTGCACTTGTTGGTGCCGACATAGCCTTGTGCCACGGCCAGCATACACATCGATTGTTTCAATAACATGGAAAAAAAAAAAAGTATATACTAAACTTGAATCACTCAGGATCAAGGAGATAATGATGATGTTGACCACGACAGTGATAATAATTGTAAATCTGTTAATCACCACAAAAATTATGATGACAATGATATTATTGAAGCTGATGGTGATGATGAGGAGGAGGTTGAGCAGGATGAAGCAAACCATATACGAGTGCCGCAGTCATTCTTCGATTCTTTCAAATGAATTAACTTACTTTAAATCCATCATACACACGCGCCTCTTTCTCAAACCAAGCTGATTCCAAATTAAAAGCTGCCCAGATACGTTTAACTGGAAGGCTCTCGCTCCCTTGGCTCTCCACATAAAAGTGAAAGCCAGTGCAATTTTTTTCATTGGAATCTCCGTCTCCCCTGACTCAGCCGGCGTCTGTGTCCGGGAGGAAACAAAAAGGTAGTCAAAGACAGCCGTGAGTGTGTATACGTTAATATAAAAATCAAGGCCACGGGCAAAATGTTCAGAGCAAGGAGGAGGAGGAGGAGGAGGAGGAGGAGGAGGAGGAGGAGGAGGAGGAGGAGGAGGAGGAGGAGGAGGAGGAGGAGAAGAAGGAGAAGGAGGATCGAGGAGGAGAATTTATTTACTTGTGGTCTTAAAGCAGCGCAATAACGAAGGTTAGCTGGAGGAGGAGGGAATTGAAGAAGGAAGAGAAGAAGATTGAGAAGAGGAAGGGAGGGACATTATCACCTTCCCTGCACTGGATAGCGTGGGAATCCAAATAAAAACGCAGAAATGAAGAAGTAACGAAACAATTCAAGTAAATACTCGTATACCGCAGAACAAAGAAAGGCGGAAAGAAGAATAATGATGATGACGATAATGATACGTGTGTGTGTGTGTGTGTGTTTGTGTGTGTGTGCAAGTCAAGTATGGTGGTGTATTGAAGTAGCGCCTCAAAACCCACGTCAAAGAACCAACCGCGAGTCCATCCCTACGTACACCGCAGTCCTCGCAGTCCTCGCCGTCCACTCCCCCACGTGGCTCTCCGGTTTCCAATGAACCCTGGACGCATTTCAACACGCGCCAACTTCTAGAAAAAAATAAATAAATAAAAGGAAAAGGAAAAGGAAAAGCCTTAACTACGAGCACACACACACACACACACACACACACACACACACACACACACACACACACACACACACACACACACACACACACACACACACGAGAGAGAGAGAGAGAGAGAGAGAGAGAGAGAGAGAGAGAGAGAGAGAGAGGGGGGTAATGGAGAGGAGCGTCGTGTACATGAAGTGAAGGAAAGAATGTATAAATAAAGATACCAAGACAGCACAACACTTTTGCACCTCAGAATTTGTGCAAAACAACTGGGTAAATACACACACACACACACACACACACACACACACACACACACACACACAACAAGAAACTAAAAATATCTATGATAATGATGAGGAGAAAAGGCAATACAAAAAGGAACGATATTTGTGTGTATTTCTTTCCACTCCCCTCCCAGCGGCGGCAAAAAAGGAGGTCATTAGGTATAGCAGCATTCCTGGGGACAAAGAACTCGGCGTCCTGTTGGTGCACGCTACCACAGTCACGCTGACAAAGCTGAGTGGATGAGAGCTTTTCACCACGACACTCGCTTTGCTGTATTTTTCTCTCTTTTTTCCCCTCGCACTCGGCTCAGGGTTCCTTTTCTTCCATTTACGCGCGTCAAAACAGTTAAACATTTCTTACTTGAGACTTTTCGTTTTGTTGCTGAATTCTGTGCCTAAAGGAATCTACACGCACACCACCCCACGAACTAAACTTGGTGCCTCTATAAACCTAAATTCCACTCACGAACTAAATTTGGTGGCTGTATAAACTCAAACTCCAGCCACGAAGATTTCCTCCACAATATACGAAGTCTTCTAACCGATCCTGGCGTTATCTCTCATAGGTTGAATTATTATGGAGGGAATCTTGCGGAGAGGAATATTCATGTGAGGGAATTTCCATCATAGATTCAATACATACACGAACTAAGGTATAAAAAATTAAATGATAAAAGAGAAAAACCTTAAATTGAACATGTCATTATATTCAACTCAAATATCTCAAATAACAACGTTAGAATAATACAATTTTCAAACACCTACATTTCCAGATCCATTGTTCAACCTTCGATGACACACCTTCACTCAGACACTCAAGCAACATCTCTCGTTTTCTGTTTAGAGCTGCACAAGACGGATAATCCTCCCTCCAGCCACTAGCAATCCGTCCATCACCGCTAACCCTTTCGAGACCAACCCTGCCGGCTATTCAAAACAGACAGAACCTTATTTATTACCTTTCCCTCCTAGACATCGCTTCCTTTCTCATCTCAGCGTTAGGGCTTTGTGAAAATGGGGCCCCAAGGAACCATTCACATCAGCGGCTCAAGACTTGGAAGGGACGGGGGCGCGATGAGGGAATTCCGGGGATTGTCAAAGGCTCGTTAAAGTTTTTCTAAATAGATCTTCATTTAAGGTTATGACTTGGCGAAGGGGAAGCGAGCGGAAAAGACTGTGTGACGGGTGTGATGTATCAAAGCCAGAGTGCTAAGAGGAATGAAGTGAAGAGCTCTTTCTCCCCCTGTGTGTGTGTGTGCCTGCGTGTGTGTGTGTGTGTGTGTGTGTGTGTGTGTGTGTGTGTGTGTGTGTGTGTGTGTGTGTGTGTGTGTGTGTGTGTGTGTGTGTGTGTGTGTGTGTGTGTGGATCGCAATTACATTTATCAAAGGATTTTTTTTTTCTCTCTCTCCATTTGAAGACTAGAGTGGCAACAGGTATAGCTCTCTCTCTCTCTCTCTCTCTCTCTCTCTCTCTCTCTCTCTCTCTCTCTCTCTCTCTCTCTCTCTCTCTCTCTCTCTCACACACACACACACACACACACACACATATTCTCTACGCTCCTCTTCTCCCATCTCCTCACCTGGATGAAGAAAACAAGTAAGTAAATAACAGCAACAACACCTTTAAAAATCAACTTCCCGTAACTTTTTTTCACACCATCGTCTCGCAAACCAAATAAGATAAAAGGTACCGCTGAATAGATCACTGTATCGTGTCAGAGACGTGTTCGAGAGTCCACTGAGGGCAAAGGAAGGTACACACAACCAGAGGAAATTCCAGGGGAGTGTAGGAACATCAGCACGTCAGACTCAGGCCGCTGTGGAATGTCTTTGTGATGGACTTGGTGCAGGCGTGCCTCACTCAGACACCCACGCCGCTGCCACTCACAACACCCACGAGGACCTCACATGGACGCCTTGTGTTGGTGTCAGACGAAAAAAAATAAGAATGATAATAAATAGAATAGAATATAGGAGAAAGTGAAAACATGCAATTAAAAAAGCAAAATTAAGTGACAATAAAATGGAGAACTGAACTAGAGAGAGAGAGAGAGAGAGAGAGAGAGAGAGAGAGAGAGAGAATATTACACAACTCGTACATGCAAAGTAAGAAGGAGGTTTAATTCTACAGACAACACCACTTCACCAGCCACGCCCTTTATCCCGCTGCTACAGTCTTTCTTTCCTATCTCCCTTGTTTTAATTCCATAGCTTATCTTCACTTTTCTCTCCTTTTATTACTTGCTATAAGCCTTCTTGCACTAGATCCTTAAATTACAAGATTATATTCAGTGTCTTTTTTCCAGCAATTTACTATAAGCTCTCTTTCATCACTTCTTTCATTGCAAAATCGTACCCAGTTCTTTTTTCCTTTAACGTTTCTCCTATCACTTGCAAACCTTCTTTTATTAATTCATCTAAATCCAAATTAATCTCCACTGTTTTATCTCTCTCTCTCTCTCTCTCTCTCTCTCTCTCTCTCTCGCAGTAAACATCCAATTACCACCTTTAATGCCAAGCTGCTATTTACGTGTTTTCATCTCTTTTTCTATTCTACCGATTAACCTGCACCCTCTTTTGTCACCTCTTTTAATTCAGAACGTATGTATATCCACTACCGTAGTATTCCCTCGCCCCCTCTGTGATCCTGTAGCGGCGTCTCATTGCTTTAAAATCATTCAGTCAATCAATCATTCCAACTTCTAATAGTTACACCGTGAAAACAGGAGAGGAATGACGCAAAGAAATCGAGGAAGTCAGCGCGATATTGCGAAGGCAGCATGATGTTTACTTAAGACGGTGACGGGGCTGGGGGAGGGAAAGGAGGCAGCGGAGTCAGTTGTACCCAAAAGGCGTGGGAGGAAGGGGTGAGGCACATGCAGTATGCGTAAAGGGAAGCCAAAGAAGACGTAATCTGGCTTCCACGCTCCGCTATCTGTAACAAGTGTGCCCGTAGCCAAGGGAAGTAAGCTGGGTAGCCTTTTATTATGCAAACTCTCCCCGATTAAAGAAGCTGGTGCTGCCTGTTTTATTCTCTCTCTCTCTCTCTCTCTCTCTCTCTCTCTCTCTCTCTCTCTCTCTCTCTCTCTCTCAATGACCTGGTCTTATCACTATCAGTATTCATAGTACAAATTATACATCTTGTCAATCAAAAGGCAAATAAACAGAGATATCAGTATCAATCTCTCTCTCTCTCTCTCTCTCTCTCTCTCTCTCTCTCTCTCTTTCCAGACACACGATATAAAAACTGAAGACGTAATACACATCCAATGTCAGACAGCATTCCGAGGACTAAAGGAAAAACCGAGAGCGAGAGAGAGAGAGAGAGAGAGAGAGAGAGAGAGAGAGAGAGAGAGAGAGAGAGAGAGAGAGAGAGAGAGAGAGAGAGAGAGAGAGAGAGAGAGAGATAAAAAGATAAAAAGATTAAAAAAAAAAGAGAAGATGAAAGAAAATACTGTCGAAGCGAATTTCTACCTCAAGTTAATCAAAAGTCAGCAGGTTTGTCTCCCCGAGGAAACAACAGCAGGTCTTCCCTTTGTTGGCGGACACCAGAGCACCAAGAGACGGTTACGGGACGGACCAAAGGTAAAAAGTAAATCAAGCCTATAAAACTTAAATCACATGGACAAATGCTCCTTTGATATCTCTCTCTCTCTCTCTCTCTCTCTCTCTCTCTCTCTCTCTCTCTCTCTCTCTCTCGCAAAAGAAATCAGATTTTATATTCTGTTCGAGAGAGAGAGAGAGAGAGAGAGAGAGAGAGAGAGAGAGAGAGAGAGAGAGAGAGAGAGAGAAGATTAATCGTTCGTCCTCCTTGAAATTAACATGAGAGAGAAACCATTTAAAGCCAGAGAGAGAGAGAGAGAGAGAGAGAGAGAGAGAGAGAGAGAGAGACTTTATCGATACTGCACCTTTGGGTGGTGAAGGGGGAGGAGAGAAGTGATAATATTGGAGGAGTGGGAAGACTGGATGGGGAGAGAGAAGGAGGAAGGAGGAGGGGAAGGAGGATGGAGAGGTGGGTGGGGGGAAGAATGGGGAAGGGAAGGGGAAGGTGCAGTGATGGTGGGGGTGTTTAAAAGGCACACGAAGATGCTGAAGGAGAGAGAGAGAGAGAGAGAGAGAGAGAGAGAGAGAGAGAGAGAGAGAGAGAGAGAGAGAGAGATGGTAAAGTGGGCGCTATCTTTAATAGAGAGGAGATAATGAGAGCCTTGCAGGAGGGGACCAATGAGGAAGACTGAGGGGGAATGTGGGTGTTGGAGGGAGAGGGATGGGGGAGGATGGGGGGGGGGGCAAACAGAGATATGTAGCAGTGCCGAGTGAGGCGAAGATAAATGACACGTCAGCACCAACCAGCACGCCAGCCGGACGGACAGACAGCCAGACAGACATCATGCCATACAGATGCAGACCAGCTGGACCAATAGACAGACAGACAGACAGACAGACAGACAGACAGGTATACTTGTAGATATCGTGAATTTTTAAAGAGCCATTTAGTCACGAGAAAAATTAAAATAGATAGCTTACAGTTACTATTCAGGCAACCAGTTAACCAGACAGCCAGTCATTCACTTAGTCGGTTAGTCAGCCAGTTACCCAATCTTGCAGTCAGCCAAGCAATCAGCCAGCCACGCAGTCAGTTGGTCAGACAATCAGCTTACCCACCACTAGACCATTTAGTGAACCACCTTAACCAGCAAGCCAGTCAGCCAGTCAGCCAGTCAGTATGTAAGTGATTCAGCTAGTCAATCAGTCAGCATGTCTATTAGTTTGTCAGCGAGTCAGTCAACCACCTAGTCAGTCAGTCAGTCAGCATGGGAGCCAGACAGTCAGTCAGTCAGTCAACCACAGTCAATCAGTCAGTCAGTATGGGAGCCAGACAGCCAATTAGTCAATCAATCAACAAATCAATCAATCAATCAGTCAGTCAGTCAGCTAATCAATCAGTCAGTCAGTCAGTCAGTCAGTCAGTCAGTCAACTAGTCAGTGAGTCAGTGAGCCAATTAATCAGCCAGCTATTCTATTCAGTATACACAAAAGTTTCCGATAATGCATGTACCAATACCACGAAGCACTCAGTCACTCCGCCAACTGAGCAAGCGGGGCAATATTTATGTGCAAGCGAACATAACAAATGAAACCACGCACATGACTTTACCTTTACAGCGTGTTTTCCCCTTAACATTACCACACATCGACGAGCAGACCGAAGGAAGGAGAGAGAGAGAGGGGAGGAAGACGACTGCATCGACAGGTACATAAACAAGATAAAGGAAAGCAGTGAAGGGAGAAAAAAGTTAGCACAGCAGTAAAACGAGGGAGATAAGAGGAAGGAGGTACACTGGTGAGAGGGAATCACTATTTTGCACCTTTTTCTCTCTCTCTTTCCCTCAGCGACACACAGATAGAGAGAAAGAGAGAGAGAGAGAGAAAATTCACGATGCGCCAAGGTTTTGTGAAGGGCAGCACTAAGCACTCCTCACTCCAGGGAAAGCATCAGCAGTATGAATTAGGGATGCACTCAACACACTTCTCCGGCAATTGAGTTGAGCGAGGCAGCAGGGAGTAATATTTTTCCAAGAATCAATTTTTCCCCCACCGTGAAGAAGGCAC
>NC_059268.1:18674183-18696683 GCF_017591435.1 Portunus trituberculatus | reverse complement strand
CAAAAGAAAACGTTTTGCACATCAACGTTGTTTCTTTGGAATACAATCGCTGCCTTCCATGTCCTTTTCACTATACACTCCGTCATGGACTGACATAGCTATGAATACATGTGTGTGTGTGTGTGTGTGTGTGTGTGTGTGTGTGTGTGTGTGTGTGTGTGTGTGTGTGTGTGTGTAGGTTTTCGGGGTCAGAGGTGGCAAGCCAGGTGGCTCACACACGCCTCCTATGTATATGCACTCATAACCACTCTCACGGTTTACACACTGGAATGAACTCAGTCTCATGGTGAGCAGACCACGGCATTTTCTATTCAGCTTTTTGGGGAGAGGCAAATACACTATTTTTCTTTATCTAATTTCAGTCTTCCTTTACACGTAATGAAAAATAAATGAAAACAAATATGACGTAGGAAATTGAAACATCAAATATATTCCTACACGAATTCCTTTACAAGCGTTCGTCTTTATCCACTTCAAAATGGTTCCCTGAGTCGAACGATTTTTCCTTTCACGTTTCTCTATATTTTTCTTGTTTGTGAATTGTTTTTTTTTCAACGGAATTATCTATGAATAAAGCCAGAAAGTTTAAAATTACTTCTTTATAGTTATTCTGATGGTGACAGGCTGTGTCTCATCAGCAGCACCGAACAGCGACTAACTCATGGTGTCATAGTTGCCACCATACGATTACTGGATACATATTACTTTTCTTTTTATATGAGTAACAAAATCAACAAAATCAATTATTCAAGGATTTTTCATTAATATAACACCATTTTGCACTGTGCATGTAATAATAATAATAATAATAATAATAATAATAATAATAATAATAATAATAAAATAATAAACGGGAGGTGAAAATAATCATCTCATTGTGTGTGTGTGTGTGTGTGTGTGTGTGTGTGTGTGTGTGTGTGTGTGTGTGTGTGTGTGTGTGTGTGTGTGTGTGTGTGTGTGTGATGTGTTTCCTACCTTATTCTCGAGATAGATGCACTCAAGTTATTATGTTCTTCCGGTACATGACTTTAGAACATTACTCACTCCTTCTTTCCACGTCTCGATGAATTAACTCACATATATTACTAAGAATCAAATTAGAAAAAGAACCAATGAAAGTCAGTACCTGTCATTTATCACAACGCTGCAGCAGAAAGGAAGGACCGTCCCGCTGCTAACACACTTTGTCTGCACTAGTCATTCGAGTGTAAAGTAGTAGTAGTAGTAGTAGTAGTAGTAGTAGTAGTAGTAGTAGTAGTAGTAGTAGTAGTAGTAGTAGTAGTAGTAGTAGTAGTAGTAGTAGAAGTAGAAGTAGAAGTAGAAGTAATAGAAGTAATAGAAGAAGTAGAAGTAGAAGTAGAAGTAGCAGTAGCAGTAGCAGTAGCATAGCAGTAGCAGCAGCAGTGGCAGCAGCAGTGGCAGTAGCAGTAGCAGTAGCAGTAGCAGAAGCAGGAGCAGTAGCAGTAGTATATAAACTCAACACGGTAAGACACAAAACTTTATAATGCAAGCGAAACAAACCATTACTGTACCATAATACTTTGCTGAAGCACTCACCCTGACTCTGTTGGGGAGAAGCAGATTGCATTACCCAGCAACAACTGTCCACCGGTGAGTTACTGCTGCTTCACATCTCGTCTCCCTTGGGACCGTAACACCCACCACCGCCTCAGGAAGATTCCACGTAACTCTCAGGCACCAAGTCACGCAAACTTCTACGAAACAATTTCCTCTCAGATGCCGCCACTCTGTGCATCGCCGCAACTTTGCTCAGGTGTCACACGCATACCTAAGGCATACCTGTTGCAAGAGTGTAGCGAGATAACCCTAATACTAATCCATAATCACTCCTCTCCCGCCTTACCAATTTCACTGCGATGCGATAGAATTAACCCCTTTAGTACGAGTACAACGACGCATTTCCATATTTATTCTGGTTTCTATTTGATTAGTTTATACAGCTTCAAAAACTTATGTGGGAGATTAAAATAGTGAAGACTGGCCTTTAATCTTCTGACCTCTATAGATCTTTCCTAATGTCAATAAAATGGTCTATTCGTACACAAATCTCAAGGTAAAAACGTGTCACAGTATTAAAGAGGTTAAAAGGACAAGAAGCAATGCATGAACTATCTTTAAGCATCTACAAAAAGAAAAGGATGAAATGAATAGATTTTGTAGTTACTAGCTATACTAAGAAAGCAAAGCCACGTATCCATCCTAAAAATGGGACTGTTAAAATAATCTCTCAAAAAAGCTATAGTAAAGAAACACACACACACACACACACACACACACACACACACACACACACACACACACACACACACACACACACACACACACACACGACATAAATAGAGAACGCATGCTATGAATGAAGAACAAAACACAAACCTTTTCCTCTTATACAAAAAATAGACAATATGTGCGAGTCTTTTTTTTAGCAATTTCATGGAGTCAATTATAACATCATAATCTATTCAGGCAGTGAGCGGGACTGATAAGGCACGCACGCACCCATTAAGGGAATCACCATATAATAGCGAACCATTAATGCACTGATGTTTGGTGGGCGTACCTTTGTAATTGCCTCATTATCTTTACGAGGGCAGCTTACTGACTCCCAAATGAACCTCAAAAAGTCTTATTCACCCCATTCCATTGATCAGCATGAAAGGAATCCTGGTTAATACTGTTAATGACGGATTTAGCAGAGTTTAACGTAATATTACACACTACGAAGCTCCTCCCTCATCGACTGCCACCTTTCTGAAGAGGGCCTCGGAAAGACACGGTTGATGCTGTGGTGGCTTGATTTGATAAGTTGAAGATTCTTATCACCATTGGCTCGAACCTTGTGTGTGTGTGTGTGTGTGTGTGTGTGTGTGTGTGTGTGATTATGTGACATTACTCTCGAGCTTCCTGGTCCAGTTCGTCTGACGGGAATCCACCTGCCAGAAAGACTATCTCAGGAAGTTTGCAGCGACACAGTAATGAGCGGCGCCATACAAGGGTCTCTCGCTGCTGGTCTTGCGCCATTAAAACTCGCTGCATAATGGCAGATAAGAGTTCTTCCCACTAGTTGACAACTTCTGATGTAAAGTGAGATCCTACTCGAACTCTCACACTCCGGCAAGGATGTCAAGTGGCGGAGTTTTTGAAGTGGCAAGAGTTTTGTGATACGACTTTTCCGTTCAAATTCATGTAGGTATGAAGGTGGCAGGTACGAGACATGCACTCGATACGTATACAAGTTTAACAGGCGCACAAAAGCACACGTAAAGTCAACAGATGCTTCAAATATGATTCAGTTTATCCACGCTGACATGAAGGATGTACTTAATACTTAACCATCGATGCAAAGCCGCATTACCTCAAGTTAGTGAAAAAATAGATCTACTTAAACAATGATGAAACTTGAATGAAAAATTATACCCTACTTGTGTAAAAGAAAAATATAATCGGGTTTCCTGTTTCCCCACCAGGTGAACACTGAACACCAATACAAATGGATGAACATAAAAACAAGTATTGAGATAAACATGAATATTTGTGGGTGAGCTATTCCCAAACAGGGCGTTCCAGCCCAGTCTTATTCCACTTTGCATTTCAAGCCTTCTCTTGTTTTGCTAGCGCTCATACCATCTCCGTAAAGGCGCGGGTCCCACAGCGGGGTGTTCCTTTACCACCGCGGCACGGGGAGGTGGCGGGGCAATGGAGGGAGCTGTTAACCTCACTTCCGAGTCTGCCTCCCTTTCACCAACACTTAGAAAATAAATATAAATAAAATAAATAAAAACGTAATAAAAGTAACTATTGATTTTCAGGGTTTATAAGGATGCTTGTGTGTGTGTGTGTGTGTGTGTGTGTGTGTGTGTGTGTGTGTGTGTGTGTGTGTGTGTGTGTGTGTGTGTGTGTGTGTGTGTAATTCACCTCGGTCGCCTACTGATCACCCAGCCAGTCTTCCCCATTACGGAACGAGCTCAGAGCTCATAGACCGATCTTCGGGTAGGACTGAGACCACAACACACTCCACACACCGGGAAAGTGAGGCCACAACCCCTCGAGTTACATCCCGTACCTATTTACTGCTAGGTGAACAGGGGCCACATATTAAGAGGCTTGCCCATTTGCCTCGCCCCTTATCGGGACTCGAACCCGGCCCTCTCGATTGTGAGTCGAGCGTACTAACCACTACACTACGCGGTGTGTGTGTGTGTGTGTGTGTGTGTGTGTGTGTGTGTGTGTGTGTGTGTGTGTGTGTGTGTTTACAATGATAGAGAGGTGAAAAGAGTTACATGTTTTCTTTGTTTCGTGATATAAACAAAACATTCACTGTGCTTCCCTTCCCTTCCACGTCTTTGTCCTCGCCCTGACTTTTCTTGCCTCGAAAAACACATGTAAAACAGCTCTCGTGTTACGACCCCAGTCACACCTCTTGTGTGCGACTCTGCTCGACAAAGATTACCACTGGCAAGTCTCACACCACCGAGTATCGCACCCTTCACTTCCGTTATACTTCACGATGTGTCACACGGGGATTGCCGCCCTTCACCGTGTCAAACAAGGGTGTGTATCTTGAAGTCACCGTCGTTAATATCATCATATCAGTACAAAATGTGAGCACTGATCTCTTCTCGAAAATTACGCTACATAACTGTTGAATGTTTTCTTTTGTATTTCGCCTCAAACAGCAACATCTGTCACGTCTTCACAACTTTTCCTCGAATTTCCGGGAGTCGATTTAAGGGGCTCGGCGCTTCCTCCCCCGACCCCCCAATCCTGTCTCCATCTCACCCACTCCATCACCTCCCTTGATGTTATTCTTCATAGTCGCAGCACCAGGACACATTCAGCACCACAGTTCCTCCTGCAATATTGAACGTTCAATACACGGCAGCGACACGAACTCGGAACGACTCTTCGATATATTGCAACTCGGCATGTTTACATTCGCTACCGGTTCATCTTTTTTCTTTTTTTTTCTTTTCCTCCTTTTTTTGCACTGAAAATACAAGGTACATTCAGTTCCTTGTAGTATTGGTATATACAGCGTCGTGTGTATTCTTTCCCTTCATCTCGCCTCGTTTGGATACTGTGTACTGTGTATGCAAATAACGTTATGGCTCCCTCTATTGGCTTAATTGTTTGCGGTCAGTCCATTTGCTGGTAACATTCCCTTGGTCTTGACTTCCACTTTCCCCACGGCACCACGAGACGGCCAAGTCCATAGTGTTTGCCAGGACGCAGCGGCTTCTCCCTTTTTTCCTCTTCTTGTTGTTGAGGCAATAAAAGAACTACCTGGGCGAGTCTCCAAACCTGCCGCAGTCGTAAAATTCACGGGCGGTGTAAATTGGGGAGGTAAGAGGGAGTCTGCCACGAAAATTCTGCAGAAGTCTGAAGGTTGATTTTGGCCAAGAATTTTCAAGGGTATATGGTTCCCTGATGAAATGTGTGTTCCTGAAAGTGCGATTCTGCGAGGCTGAATGTGTTGGGCTGGGCGTGGTGCGTGAGGGAAAGAGAAAACGAGTGCAGACAACTGAGGAAGGTGGTAACAACAATAACAAAAACAACAACAACATAAGTAATTGCTATTCATAATACCTGGAATCGTTTTCACCTGCATTTTCATTTATTATCATTGTTCGGTCTTAAATTGTGTTTTGCACTACCACCACCATCACCACCATCACCACTACCACCACCACGATCAATACCAGCATCACCACACTGAGATTTACCTACGAACTCCTTCAAATACGTCACAGTTTTCAGAATAGCCAAGAAAATGTTTGTTTATAGCCAGCTGGTGGCTAAAATGCATTTCTTGTAAAACTGGCTGCTTTCGAAAACTTCCTAAACTTTTCGAAGTATTTCAAATCCCAATAAGAGGAAGATAAGGACGAAATCTTGGGGAAAATCAGGTCTAAACCCCTTCAGTACCATGACGTGTTTTCATATTAATTTTGGATACTATTTGGTGATTTTATACGGCTTCAGAAACTCATGTGAGGATGAAAATAGTGAACACCCTGGACCATTAATCGTCTGACCTCCATAAACCCTTCCTAATGTAAATAAAATAGAATAATCACATCAAAAACTCAGGGTAAGAATGCGTCATAGTACTGAATGGGTTAAGACATGTTGATCCGCTGCAATTAAAAAGAGAATGTTCTTTTTTACCCATTACTCCAAGCCTTGTTACTCTTATTCAGATATAATCAAAACAACAGTAGAGTTTAGGATGCCGGAAGGCTTTTGGTGCTTGGTGAACGCGACATTACTAACACGTTCTCAGCGAGGAGGGTTACGACGAGATTTATCAAGAAAAGGGTCGTAAATGCCTTGATGAATCCGGCCCCAAGATATATTGGCCACTCGCTTCCCTCTCCTTTCCCTTGATATGTTCTCTCTAGACGTATCAATGTCCCTCGTGAAACAGATGTCACACAGGATTGGAACACAAAACTCAGCTTTTCAACAATTCGTGTCACAATCTGTCGGCGATAACTTCACTATTACTCAAGGAAAATCTGGCGATGGCTGGCAGTATCAGTAATGAAGTGAAAATGCTAGTAGAGAATAGTAGCGTTGTTAGCATGCCTTGGTCTGCCGCCGCCTGTGGGAACTCTCCCCTTGTGTTGCGCGGTGCCTGCCACACGTGCTGCACCAACCAACACAACACACCATTACACCTTTAAAGCTCTCACTAGTTCTTCACAGGGGATTTACTTAGCAGCAGGATGAAAGCTTCCGACAGGGAGGAAGGGCGGCGAGGGGAGGCTTTAAAGAGAAGAGGGTAGGGAGACAAGGGGAGGCCGTGGATGTCTAGTGTCTGTGTGATTTCAATTATTTTTTTCACACGTTTTAATGATATTATATTTAAGTCACTACCAAGCAAACCAACCCTTAGAAATCTGACAGCTTAGCGACAGAGTGTGTGTGTGTGTGTGTGTGTGTGTGTGTGTGTGTGTGTGTGTGTGTGTGTGTGTGTGTGTGTGTGTGTGTGTGTGTGTGTGTGTGTGTGTGTGTGTGTGTGTGTGTGTGTAATACAGAACATCAGTCATCACCGTAATTCTATTTTTCTTTTCTTTTATTACTTCTCGTTTTTTTCTACTTCCTATACATTCTCTCTCTCTCTCTCTCTCTCTCTCTCTCTCTCTCTCTCTCTCTCTCTCTCTCTCTCGACGTCCCCTTGTCCCTCTACCCTCTCCTCTTTGATTCCTCCCCACGCCTCCCTTCCTCCCAGCCGAAAGTTTTCATCCTGTGTAAAGAACAAGTGAGTGCTGAGTGCTGGAAGGGTATTGGGCTGCTATGAGGCCTTCACTGTGACTGTACAGCAAACACAACAACCATCACTACCACCAGCGCAACCCAAATCACCTTTCATCTTTCTTTCCCAGGATTCTTCAACCCAAACGTGGATCCTGTCGGGCGCGCCACAGTGGCCAACTACGGACTCATGGACCAGCTGGCCGCTCTTCACTGGGTCCAGGAAAACATCGTGCGGTTTGGCGGCGACCCGGGCCACGTGACGGTGATGGGGCACGGCACTGGAGCGGCGTGTCTTAACTTCCTGGTGATCTCCCCCGCCGCGGCAGGTGAGTCAGGCTTCTCCCGCACAGCCAGTGTCCCAGAGAGTCGCTACTCCCGCCGTAAACCTCCAGACTTGTGTCATTCCCGACTTTTATTTTTCTCCTCTACCTAGCGGGAGGCAGGAAGGCGGAGCGGACTGGCCGGTCTTGACTGGGAAAGGGGGGAGAAACACACAAGTGGCGGGAACACAAGGCAAAGGAAGGTATGGTGGTGGCAGGAGACGAAAGGAAAGGGTAACTAAAAGAGAAAAGAAAGCGAATAGCTGAATTTTGGCTAATTCTCTTTTAATCTTTAAGGGAACTGGCATTTCAAGTGGGCATTTTTTTTTTTTTTTTATCTTTCATTGCCCTTAGCCATTTTCTTCCTTGCATTAAAAAAAATAAGCGAGCATGAGATTATCAAATATAGAAAGAAATATGTAGAAAAAGATAACAACAATTTATGCCATGAGAGGAAACACAAGACAAAAGAATTCCACTTCACTTAAATCAAGGTTGTTTTCTTTTCAGGAAATAACAACAACAATAAAGACCATGAAAAAAAGAAATGGGTAGACCACAAATTACCATTACAAGGGAGAGAGACTGAGGCGAGGCAGGAGAAGGAAGGGAAAGGAAGGGAAAGGGAGGCAGTGGAAAAGGAAGAAACCATGGAAGTGAATCTGGAAAGGAAAATAGAAAGATGAAGCAGAGAGAGAGAGAGAGAGAGAGAGAGAGAGAGAGAGAGAGAGAGAGAGAGAGAGAGAGAGAGAGAGAGAGAGAGAGAGAGAGAGAGAGAGAGAGAGAGAGAGAGAGAGAGAGAGAGAGAGAGAGAGAGAGAGAGAGAGAGGAGGCAGGACTGTGGTACGAAAAGGAGGAAAAGAGAGAGAAGTAGATAGGAGGAGAAAGAAAACGAGGAAAACGAGATAAAGAGAGAGGAGGAGGAGGAGGAGGAGGAGGAGGAGGAGGAGGAGGAGGAGGGGTAGGGAAACGTGAGAGAAAAGAAAGGGAGAGGCTTGGGTTGGGTATGCACCGGTGGCCACTCCTGCGACATGCTCACGTCGCTAATGGTGAGGGATGAACGTGAATTTGGAACCTTATTTGCTTTTCATGTGTGTGTGTGTGTGTGTGTGTGTGTGTGTGTGTGTGTGTGTGTAGATGGCATGTACGTAGGTTGCCTCTCACTTACTCGTCTCTTGCTTTGCTTCATATGAATCACATGGGCGGATTTTAAGTTGGTCTCACTGTATTTGTGACGGGTGTGTTCGCAGGGGCGGGACTCTTCAAGCGTGCCATCCTGATGTCCGGCTCGGCCCTGAGTCCCTGGGCGTCCGTGCAGGAGCCAGTTTATTACGCCGTGCAGGCTGCCCGTCAGCTTGGGTGCAGCGTGCCCGATGACTTGTACCGTCACTACGAGGCCCTCCTCCACTGCCTCCGCGATAAGCCCTTCGAGCAGATCCTTCAGGTATGTGGCCCTTCAATGAAACACACACACACACACACACACACACACACACACACACACACACACACACACACACACACACACCTATCAATATGGGTGCTAATGACTCCAGCATATTCAGCAAGGTGTCTATAGTTAACCCTCTTATATATATATATATATATATATATATATATATATATATATATATATATATATATATATATATATATATATATATATATATATATATATATCCATATCTCTCATCAAAGAAATCCATGTAGAACAAAAGAGTGATAGGTATCATCTACATCCCACGGCAACAGTAATACTTCACCATTCCGTGTGAAGTTGCCCATGAAAACGTGACCTATCTCCATGTTTCATTCCGCTCGGTGGCCAAAATCTAGGAGTTTTCCTTTGTATGATTGCTACATACGCTTCCGAGCGAAGCAAAGGTGAATAACACTAGAGGGTTGTGCGTGGACACAGTACCTGGGCTGCTTCACCCACTTGGTGCGCGTGGTTCTGCTGACTGGTCAACAGTACGAGCTACATGCACAGCCGCACGGGCCCGGTCACTCGTGCTCTGGATGCCTCAGGCTCTGTGCAGCCACCCCTTGTATATACCAAAACAAATTTAGATACGTGACACATATGCACACTTTCAAAGGTGATCAAAGTCCATAAAGTGTATGCAGGCAAGCAATAATGGTAAAACATGAGTACCATATCTGAGGGAAAAATTTGTCGACACAAATATACATACCAGTTTCGCGGTTCATAAATTAATGTTGTCAGGCTTATTACTGCATATTAAATAATATGAATTGCATATTAAATGCATGAGTCACAATATAATGTACAATATCTTCAAAAGCTGGTGTATATATTCCAGTTACGGCCTCATACTCGGCCTCGCTCCCAACTGTCACGTTGGCATTCCCGTGTAATTTCATTGGAGTTTTGGTGGCGAGTTTGTGATTTTTTTTTTCTTCGTCCATGGTTTTCCAAACAGTAACAGAAACCAATATGGCTTGTTGTCCAATTTTTCTAGGATTTAGCTTCTTCAACGTGAATATAGAACGTTTAACTCAAACAATTACGTGTGTGTGTGTGTGTGTGTGTGTGTGTGTGTAATTCACTGTTTGATCTGCTGCAGTCTCTGACGAGACAGCCAGACGTTACCCTACGGAACGAGCTCAGAGCTCATTGTTTCCGATCTTCGGATAGGCCTGAGACCAGGCACACACCACACACCGGGACAACAAGGTCACAACTCCTCGATTTACATCCCGTACCTACTCACTGCTAGGTGAACAGGGGCTACACGTGAAAGGACCCCGGTCATCTGGCTTGTGAAGCCAGCGCTCTAACCACTGAGCTACCGGGCCGTTGTGTGTGTGTGTGTGTGTGTGTGTGTGTGTGTGTGTGTGTGTGTGTGTGTATATATATATATATATATATATATATATATATATATATATATATATATATATATATATATATATATATATATATATATATATATACAAAAAAAATGTTTCGTATTTCATCAGTGGTTAGGCAATAGTTGGATTCGCAGTCCACTTATGTGCTCAGCGATCCCCAGCTGCCCGCCCTTCGGTATTTACCTCTCCCCTTGACAACAAAAATATACACTGTGGGGGCGCACCTCCAAGTTGGATGCCTCTGTACTGAAATGCCTGCTGGTGCTGGTGGCTGTGTGTACTATGTTTGAAATTACTACTGTAATTCTAACAGATTGTGACTGAAAGCTTTTTGTTACATCTCATTTCAGTTATTTCCTTTAATATGTCGGTTACGTTAGATAATATTTATCAACAAAAATACAACATATGAAGTGTTGTTCACAATCTGATCCCATTTAATGAGCATCTGGGTTTATTCCTCAATTTTAACACGAGCAGGAGACTGATGGTGGTAGTCATGATGGTGGTAATTACAAGTCATCACCATCAACTCCACTACCATCATCACAATCTTCATTTTAAACTCATACTCTTCTAATATTTTCAATGAGTAATTGATTTGCGTGTCTTCCTTCTCAGGTGGAGCTGGAGACGCCACAGTTTCTCTCATCCATCGGGCCGAGCATCGACGGGGTGACCATCAGACACGACTGGAAACAGCAGCACGCCAAGATGGGTGAGTGAGTGCTGGGAGGCGCCGCACAACACCTCAACCACTTCCTAATAGACTCGTATTCAGAAACGCTTTGCTCTCTCAATACGACTGATTTCAAAGGCCACAGAGATGATCAAGCGGATTCTCGAGGGCGTTTCTCCATAAGAACACCCTGAGAAAAACGTGCAACTTCAACTAAAATCTTTTGAAAGTAATCATGGCGTAGAGTAGCAAATTCTCATAATACGGTCTATACTGCGTTGCTTTGAGGCTTTCCTTGCTGGTGACACCTCGGGTGTTAACACAATGTACAATGGTATCCTTTGTTATTCTTTACCTTTAATTTACTGCTGGACATATCTTACTTCATGTTATATAGCGTAGTTCCGCACAAACAGCCTCATAATGGCCAAGACTTGCTTTTGTTTGCTTTGTATTCCTTCGCATTATTACGTATTCACAGGCAGTGTATCCTGTCCTGTCTCTTCAGGCCAGGAGGGTCGCACGCCCGTGGACCTCTTGATGGGGGTGACAGCCACAGACGTGCTTGAGGTGTTCAGCGACGCGGAAATCCAGCACGGGTTTGAGGCTGACCACCGCGACCGCCTGCTGAGGACCTTCGTCACCAACAACTACAAGTACCACCTGCAGGTCAGATCTCACACTCTCCTGTCCCTTTAGTTTTTTTCTTTCCTTAACATTCAAACCACTTCAAGATAGAAGGCAGCTCGTTTGTGAATCACCTTGCAAAACAAACACAAGTAGAACAAGTAAACCAACGAGGTCATCTTATTATTTCAAACGCCCCAAACTACCTTGTCATGGAAGTATTTAAAAGAAAAGTATTTCCCATCCGTTCTTGTCGACCACGCTTTTGTCACTTCCAGCAATAGCAATGCCCAATGGAACACGTTTCTCTGGGAAAAAAAAATTCATATTTCCCTGAATTTTTTTCTATTACTTTTCGGTTAGTCAATTTCCACCTGTGTACACCGGTGAGTAACGTGTTTTAGTGGCATACCAGCGTGAACCCGCCGCTACCCACTGTGCCTCTCTTGACACAAACCCGTACAATGGAGACCACTGTTAATGGGTCACACACACATCATTTATAACCCTCCCAGCGACGTGTGACAAAGGCTACAGCTGACTGGCTACCCTGGGGATGGAGGAAGGGATGAGTGGGAGTCTCGACAACACCAACAGCTAAACAAAACATCGCCTTAATTCAAACACAATTTTATTTTCTTGTGTTGCGACCCACTTTAAACAAAAACAGAGGCGTCTCTACTCTTTTCGAAGAGAGAGAGAGAGAGAGAGAGAGAGAGAGAGAGAGAGAGAGAGAGAGAGAGAGAGAGAATATGTGGTGAATTTACATTTACGAGCAGGTGTAAACAGCCACAGGTGATCCTCCGCGGCTACACCTGTGATGAGGCAGCCACCCCACGCTGCGTACCTGCCACACAAGCCATCACCGCCTACACCGAGCGTCCATACTTCTGCCTCCGCCTCTTTCATCTTCGCCCTAACTTCATTACTGGTGCACGTATTGACGCCAATCTCCCCTCCAGACAACAAGAGGGTCACGGGTATTGTTCCATGCAGCAAGGGAAAAGTACTAATGCTGAACACTGCAGGTCAGACCGTAAGGCGTATCAACACTATATAGGGAGAAAGGGATGGAAACGCTTCTTATTCGTGTGCATTGTAGATATAGACGAGATGGTAGTGAGAATATTTAGATCCAGGGTTTTAGATGACATGAGGAAGGGACGACGTGTGTGTTGCTGAAGGTCACCTCAAGCCAAGGAGACACTTAAAACTACATCACTGAAAGCAAAATGAGAAAAAGGCAACACCTTGCATTACTGTCAACCATACAACGGAGCCTTCCCCCGAACCACCACCACCCACCACCCACTCTCTGCTCCCCGAGGCCGCGGCGGCAGTGAGCAGCCAGGCACCAAGGAGCCTCACTCCTGCTGCGTGCAGCGCGCCCGGCCCGCCAGTGTCCGGTCTGGCAAAATAAAATTAAGAAAATGACGGCGAAAGTTTCCTGTGGCTGAAGTTAATTGGGCAATCAGCCGCCCTTACCTTGACTGTTCCGTGTAGTTATGGTGAAAATGTGGCAAAGACGTGTGTCTGTGCAGGTGTATTATATTGTGCAAGTGTGTGTGTGTGTGTGTGTGTGTGTGTGTGTGTGTGTGTGTGTGTGTGTGTGTGTGTGTGTGTGTGTGTGTGTGTGTGTGTGTGTGTGTGTATATAAAAAATATATATATATATATATATATATATATATATATATATATATATATATATATATATACATATACATACACACACACACACACACACACACACACACACACACGTACATAACAAACAGTAGCAAACCATCGGATCGAGTATAAAGACAGAAGTAATGCTCGTTCTCTTGTTATGGGACTGCCACAATATGAATCAAACTATAACTGCAGCAATCACAATACCACTAATTGAAGCAAAGACTCGCCCCCCGATGATGCATACTGCAACAACTCTGAACCGGAGACAATAACAACACAACTGTTACCGAATCAAGTAAGGCATTCATGGAGCACCATAGAACCACACACACACACACACACACACACACACACACACACACACACACGTTATGCTGAGGATAATGGCGTCAGTCAGTGAGTCTCTGGGCAACGTGACAACCAAGACAAACTTATACATGAATGGCCACCACCTTCATAACACCAAACGCCACAACACATGCAACTCTGCCCTGCTAACTACTTCCTTCCACCACACAATGAGCTCTGCCAACAAACCACCTTTTTATGACCAACCTCATGGCACTCACTTCTGACGCCAGTGCAGTGAGGAAGCTGTTTTCACGCTCACGGTATAATAGGCATACTAATGAACACACACACACACACACACACACACACACACACACACACATGTACGTAGAGACAGACAGAGAGAGAGAGAGAGAGAGAGAGAGAGAGATCTGCCCCTTCATTAATTTTCTTTTTCTCTTAATGCTTATTTATTTCCCTCAACTCTCTCTCTCTCTCTCTCTCTCTCTCTCTCTCTCTCTCTCTCTCTCTCTCTCTCTCTCTCTCTCTCTCTCTATTATTCGCCTTACTTTTTCCTTTTTTTCCTTCCCTTCCAGCGCCTCTCACACCCTCCTTACCTCCTACTCACACCCTTCACTCACTCACTCGCTCCCTTCCTTCCATCCTGCTTTTACTACATTTTCTTTTACCACGTTCCCTTCTTGAGAAAAAAATAACAAACAGGAATGGAGTAAGAGCCTGGCAATTACTCCATAACAAATAGATTAATAAAAAGGAGAGGAATACGAAGGAAAAAGCGATACGGAGAGAAAAAGTAACTGTCTCATAATTGTTTCTCTCATTATCTTCACACACACACACACACACACACACACACACACACACACACACACACACACACATAAGGAACTAACAAACACAGATATACATTAAAACATAAACACACAAGGAACAAGCATAGACACACACACACACACACACACACACACACACACACACACACACACACACACACACACACACACACACACACACACACACACACAGATATCATTAGAACAGAATAAACACACAATTAACAAGCATAGAGACAAACATATGGACAGACAGAAAGACAGAGGGAGACAGACAAGCAGATAAACAGGTATAATGACAGACTAAACTAAAATACAAAGGCTAAAAGATAGATAGACAGACAGAGAGGCTGACAGACAAATAGACACAGAAGAGCGTAACCAGGAGACACAATTACCGATGTCATTAACGCATTTTATTTTTTCCTCTCTCAGTCCACATGGAAAACATAAGTCAATCAGATAGAGAGAGACGGGCTTGGCTTTCCGTTATTTTCCCTATTGTAATTACCGTTTACCTGGCGGAGAGAGAGATCAGAGGTCGTCACAGCAACAATACCTTTAAACACCGCTAATCTGTAACGTCCAACTGACGCCATAGAGAAAGGAAGGAACACAACAGCAATTATCAAACTATCCCATAAAAATATAGAGGTAAAAATAGCCTTTATTAAATTCACCTTTGAACTCAACCAGCATTAATTGAAGGGCGAAGAAAAGAATGTTTATGTTTGTATAAAAGTATGTGTGATCATTATTGTCCTACTGAAATATCGTTGTTGTTTTTATTATGATTTTTGTGTGTGTAGTAGTAGTAGTAGTAGTTGTAGTGGTAGTGGTAGTGGGAGTGGTAGTGGTAGTAGTAGTAGTAGTAGTAGTAGTAACAGTAGTGGTTGTGGTGGTAGTGGTAGTAGTAGTAGTTATAGATGTTGTTGCTGTTGTTGTTGTTGTTGTTGTTGTCGTTGGTGGTGGTGGTGGTGGTGGTGGTGGTGGTGGTGGTGGTGGTGGTAATTACTGTTGCTGTTATCATCCTTTTTTTTTTTTTCTACTTATCATGATTCCATTTCCATTTCTTTTTTTTTTTTTCGACCATCTTCAGTAGGAGGAATAGCTTGGGGGGAGGTGGGGGGGAGGGGGGAACTTTCTGTACTATTCTGTCCCTTCCATTGCAGTAATAGTTAGCGTAGCACACTTACTCAAACTGCCTTATAAAGAGAGCCAAGTCTATTTAATCTTTCCTTATATCCTTGTACAGTCTCGTTCCTTCCTCCGTCACCACCATCATCATCACCACCATAACCATCACCATTCTTTTCTAGCGTCTTTCTCTTCGTCTCCCTCATATTTCCTCGCCTCGCTGTCGTCACAAACATGTCGGGAAAAGTTCTGCCTGCTACTTCCCTCCCTCTACGCAAATGGTGTATTGTGATCAGCTGGCGAATGAATGCCGGGAAAGTTCTACGTACCAATTCCCTCCCCCTACGCAAATGCTGTATTTTGGTCAGCTGGTGAATAAGTCATAGCCAGCACCATCAAATAAACACACAAATCCGTAAGCAAAGAGCACGTGCGCCCTCCAGGAAACTTTCTTGGCGGGCCACAAGCACTTTCTGCTCATTTATTATTTTGCTTCAAAGTTGCACAGAGGAAAGTCCACGTTGCCAGGCGGTGGAGGCGGAGGCTGAGGATGGAGGGGATCGATAAAGAGGAGGAAAAGGAATACAAAGGAACACAAAAGAGGACCAAACAGCAACAGACCTTGACATCCTTTGTAGAATGTTTGGCTTACTGTTAGAGAGAGAGAGAGAGAGAGAGAGAGAGAGAGAGAGAGAGAGAGAGAGAGAGAGAGAGAGAGAGAGAGAGAGAGAGAGAGAGAGAGAGAGAGAGAGAGAGAGAGAGAGAGAGAGAGAGAGAGAGAGAGAGAGAGAGAGAGAGAGAGAGAGAGAGAGAGAGAGAGAGAGAGAGAGAGAGAGAGAGAGAGAGAGAGAGAAGAAGGAAGAAGAAGAAGAAGAAGAAGAAGAAGAAGAAGAAGAAGAAGAAGAAGAAGAAGAAGAAGAAGAAGAAGAAGAAGAAGAAGAAGAAGAAGAAGAAGAGTGGAGGAGGAGGAGAGGGAGGAGGAGGAGGAGGAGGAGGAGAGAGGAGGAGGAGGAGGAGGAGGAGGAGGAGGAGGAGGAGAGGAGCTAGAATGGTATGAAAAATGAATAAGAGAAAAGGGAAGAAGAAGAAGAAAAAAAAAAAAAAAGAACAAGAACAAGAAGAAGACAAAGAAAAAGAAAAAGAGAAAGAGGAAGAGGAAGAGGAAGAGGAGGAGGAATGTTAATATTTGGGATAGTCGTGTACCCAGCATTTTATTGGTTCGACTGCCAAGGAATGTGTGTTGTTTTTGACTCATTCATAACCTGCGTCCTTATGTTTTACTCACTGTCATATTTCAAGCTACTGTTTCTCGTATCTGCCACATTCCTACCCACGTGTATCTTTTGGCAACTTTCCCAGCAATTCCTCTCAAATATGCAGCATTTTCTTTTTCTTTACGTAGGCAGCTCGATTCCTTATTTCACGCCCAGATGATGTGTATTAAAACCTCCATGATGACTGTTGTGTGCTCTCTCTCTCTCTCTCTCTCTCTCTCTCTCTCTCTCTCTCTCTCTCTCTCTCTCTCTCTCTCTTGAACATTCTGCCCTCACACAACTCCTCCGTAACATTTCAGGGAATTTCACAAACTATTTTGGAAAACACGATTCATTTCCATCTCTCTCTCTCTCTCTCTCTCTCTCTCTCTCTCTCTCTCTCTCTCTCTCTCTCTCTCTCTCTCATACAGGTTTCTCATTCTATAATCTTCCTTTTGTATGTTTTTTTTTCCTTCCCTCTTCACAAATGCATCCTTTTCTTACGACTTACGTATTATAAACCACACTAATCTATGTCGAATCCTTTCCACTCGCTGCCCTCCCTCGCTCCACACCCAGCCAGACAGACAATAACAGCAGCTTGAGGTTACAATGTGCTTTATGTAATGGGAAATCCTTCGTAATTAATATGAATGCTTAATCAACCTGTCTTTCAACATATAATCTGAAGTTTACGAGTTATTTACGTTTTTGTTTCTATTATGTGCGTATTTTGTACATGAGAGAGAGAGAGAGAGAGAGAGAGAGAGAGAGAGAGAGAGAGAGAGAGAGAGATGGCTTCACATATTCTTTCCTTTCTTTTTAAGGTATTGCTGTAATCTCCTCCATCTTCCTCCATTCTTGTTGACATACGATTAGACTTCCATTCAGGCACGTCAATATGCACGCGCCTCTACCTGCATGCCATCAGTCAACACAGCCTCGTCACGCACCAGCATACCAACACCTTCCAATTTCCTTCGTCTAACAATAACGTGGATGTGGCTTCCTTACCCCCTTTCTATTCATTTACCTTATGAATTTATGGTACGTATTATCAAACCCTTCAGTACAATAACGCGTTTCCATATTCATTCTGGTTGCTATTTGGTGATTTTATACAGCTTCAGAAACTCATGTGAGGGATTGAAATGGTTAAAACTGTGTTCATTCATCTTCTGACCTCCATAGACCCTTCCTAATGTCAATAAAATGGTTCCAATGGTACTTGTACAAAAATGTCAAGGTAAAAATGTGTCCCACTATTGAAGAGGTTAAACACTTTGGTCATTCACGAGCAATGTTTTTCAAAGGTTACTGAGACCTTTTTTTTATGGAATAGGGGAAAATGGCCTAGCGCAACAAAAATAAAAAGAAAACTCACACTTCATTGCCAGTTCCCTAACAGATTAATAGAGTTATTTAAAAGGCAAGGACAAATGTCTTATATACAATGTCTCATATACTTAAATGATAAGTATCGTTAAGCTATCACTGGAGTCAAGAATACGCGGTTAAAAACTTCAAAATTTTCTTGAATATTAAGATGAGACGCCAAAACGTTTCAGAATATGTACAGAACACAAGACAATAAAGGAAGTTACAGTAAACCATGACCTCCACACGTGATGGTCCCTGTAAGAAACTTGCCTGGCTCTTTCGATCTGTCATCCCTACCCAGTCCAAGGCAAATCTTAAACCACATCAAATAAATAAAGAGGAACAGAATATGTGCAAAACGTAAGAAAATATGGAAAGTTACACACGTGATGGTCCTTGTGAGAAACATCCCTACCTCTTTCCACCTGCCATTTCTACCCAGTCCAAGGCAAATCTTAACCCCTTCAGTACCATGACGAGTTTTCATATTTATTCTGGTGACTATATGGCGATTTTATACACCTACAGAAACTTATGTGGGGGTTAAAATAGTGAAGACTTTGGCCATTAATCTTCTGACCTCCATATACTCTTCCTACAGTCAATAAAATCATCTAACTGTACCTAAAACTCATGGTAAAAAAGCGTCCCAGTACTCAAGGGGTTAATCCACATCAATTAATAATAAAGAGAGACTCCATTCATTTCTATCTGATTTCGGGTTCCTCCTCTTGCTTCCACCTTGAAATTAGCACTCTCGTACCCTGCCGTACACCGTGGCTCTCACACCAATGAAGAATTATTTTGCTTCATTTAATCACCCGCTCCATATATTTTCATTACCTCCCCACACCCATTAAGTTTTTCATTAACTTGATTATATGCCTCTTCCCTACCACATATATATAAAAGAATCATATAGTGTCTTTTTTCTTTGTAAGTTCTTGTAATTGTTTTCTTTTTTCTGTTTTCTCTTTCTTTACTTCCTGCAGCTGTATCTAATTCTTTTAAAGGGTTTCACAAAATAGCAAGCAAAATTCTCCTTTACATATCAATTTATAACGCTTATTACACTACTTTATACGAAAACATTGCAAATATCACCAACTGTATTCTTTCATTCTTGTAACCAACTTCATTATACGCTATACCTGGAACGTTTAAAGGCTCAACTCTGCCATCCTTCTAGTCTCACCTTTGCTTTTATATACAATGACTCCTCTTAAGTCATTTCTTGCCTTGTCTTCGCCACAAGTAGACATGTTCCCTCACTCCTAGCAAGAGCAAAGACTCTACTATATCACGCGTCCCCAGCTGCCTCCATTTTAATCCCAAAGAAGCACACGATAGATAGTGCTCTCCTCTTTAATCCCAAGTAAGCTTATAATATTTCACGTACTCCTTGCCGCTTCCCCTCTGATCCTGAGCAAGCTTATAACGCATCATTGGTTTGCTCCTGCTCCTTAACTCCTTCCTCTCTGTGTAATCCTAAATAAGCTTATGTGTTTACTTTCACCTCCTCCTCTACCGCAAAACAAGACTGGTTAGTAATATCCAGTACTCTTTCTTACGTATGCGCTTATGGCTTCATCCTCTCTTGTATAGAATTATCATGTATTTACGTTTTCCTCTTCATCGTATAGTCTGTTAGCTTATGATTCCCCTTGTAATCCCAGACAAGCTTAGAATGTGTCATGTATTCGTTTTTCCTCCTATAACACCAGGCAAGCCAATAGTAAAGAGTGAAAGATACCTTGGACAGCCTTATTAATCAGTGTTAGTGCTGAGAAAGTACAGAGCTTCAAAAAGAATAGTAGATAAATTTAGAGATAAGTGGGTCTTTTTAGTGGGCCATTTTTAGTAGTGTTTTTTTTTTCAGTGGGCTTCAAAAGATTAGTGAATAAATTTATAGATGAGAGAGCGATTTTTTTTTTTTTTTATTGGGCCTTTTTTTAGTGAGCCTTTGTTGTTGCTCTCGGACAGTCTTTCCCTCTTACATAAAAAAAATACCTTCTTCTTGTGGCCTTATATATATCTCTCCGTGTTCTCATCTCACTCACTCACTACTGTCTCTCTTCTTATCTTTAAACCAGCTTCTCTGTTCCTTCTATACCCAAACGCTTGCCAACCCTTGTCTTCTGTGTGACACCAAACAAGCTTATGATACATTCCGTGTTCACCATTGCCTCCCCTGCAACCATAAACACCTGGACTGCCATTAACACCTGCAGCAGCCTTACCTTCCTCATTTCACACTACATACCTTCCGCAGTTTCCCTTGTTCGAATGTGGCTTTTTCCCTCCTAATCTTCGTCCTCCATCTTTTTCCCCTCTTCTTATTCATGAATTTATTGCACGTCTCCCTTCACATCCCAGTAAAATACCTCCTCCGCAGTGCCGTCACTTCTTCAGCTCCAGCGACCCTACCTACTTCCACTTTTATCTGTTAATCTACCAATCCACGCCAACATTTTTTTCCACCCCTTGCTCTTTCTGCTTCCCCACAAGAGGCATTCCTGTTTTCTTTTATTAAACTGTTCACTAATCTCTCGCCCCTTATTCTACCTCCTGTTTTCTCTTTCTGGTTCCAATGTTTTTTTTTATTTCTTTTCTTTTAGCCGTTGCCTCGCCATCGTGAATGCATTTCGCTTTGATTCTTTTTCCCTTCCACTTTTCCACTTACTCGCAATAGGCATTTCTGTTTCCATTTCAAGTGCTCGCTAATCTTTCTCTGTGTTCTCTCGTTACTTTTTTTTTTCCTCTTCGTTTATCCTTTTTTTTTTTTTCAATTCACTTGCTACATAAGTTCGCAGGTCCTACTCTCTCTCTCTCTCTCTCTCTCTCTCTCTCTCTCTCTCTCTCTCTCTCTCTCTCTCTCTCTCTACATAAACTTCATCTTCATTGCTTGCATGTCTTCCTTGCTACCCGTTATACATTGCCTGACTTTCTGGTTTGCCTAGCTTTCGTTGCACACACTTTCTTTTTTAACTTGCTTTCATAGAGTGTTTCAAAAGGTGAACTCTCTCTCTCTCTCTCTCTCTCTCTCTCTCTCTCTCTCTCTCTCTCTCTCTCTCTCTCTGAAGCATATAATAATAGTGACTGATCCTCTGGCCACGCACTTTATTGCTATCCTTAGGCCTAACCCTCGCCTGGTGTTTATTATGCACTGTATGCCTCTTTTCACAACACCTCCTACGTGCTCTCTCGATATTTTTCTGTCTGCCTACCGTCCAGATGTTTGCCAATGTCCTCGCTCCATTATTCCTCTCACTAACGCCGGAATTGTTCATCTGATTCTACATATTTTGCTTCTCTCCCAATGTAAGACAAAAGGATTATGTCAAAACACTTATAAAAACTAAAATGCCCAACACGATTTCTTATTTTTTTCATTTCATCCCCATTTGGCTCTATCATTCCTTTCAATAACCCCGGAATTGTTCATCTGATTCTACATATTTTGCTTCTCTCTCAATTTTAAGACTACAGAATGATATCAAAACACTTGTAAAAACTAAAATGGTCAACACGATTTCGCCTCATTATTCCTTTCAATAACCCCGGAATTCTTCATCTGAATCTACATATTTTGCTTCTCTCCCAATGTAAGACTAAAGGATGATGTCAAAACACTTATAAAAACTAAAATGGCCAACACGATTTCTTATTTTTTCGTTTCAACTTTTATGAGAGTAGCAATTAAACATTTTTTTCTTCCTATTTTTTTTTCTCTTTCTAGCTTTTGTAGGTCTTGGCCAGCGAACTTTGCAGGTGAAAAGTCTGATAACTCTCTTAAACTTGTCACAGGAGCATACGAGTGTCAGGAAGGTAGCAGGAACCACCATTTTTTTCTTTTCTTATTCATACCATGTTTTCACGGGAATTTGTGGACTAAAGGGGATACTTTTAGGGGTACCTTCTATATGATATCCCACCCGCTAGGAAACCGTTGCCCCAAGTGAGGAAGCCCAACCTGCACTTGGACCGCGGACAGGATTCGAACCCGTGCGCTTGGAGACCCCTCGGACCCCAAAGCACGAATGGTTCCACTGTACCACTGTTATTTGCTACATCTTTCCTTAATTACTAAGACATGTTCTCTTATCCTACAGCCACCTCCAAACA
>NC_059268.1:18579183-18666683 GCF_017591435.1 Portunus trituberculatus | reverse complement strand
AAAGACAGGACATGTTATCTCTTTCAAGGCAATCTGACACATCGTTCCTTGAAATACAAACCACGCTGAGACAATGCCATTTTACTTCACGGCATAGCATTGAGGTTAGATTAGGTTAGGCTGAGTTGGGTTAGGATTTAGGTGTGGGTTAGATTAGGTTAGGATAAGATAGGTTAGGTTAGGTTAGATTAGGTAGGGTGCAATTACTGTAAAACGCATAATGGCTGCCTAATTTTAAACGGATAAAACTGTACGCAGAAACAAAATAACATGAGCACCATTATCTACAGAAAAACAGGTAAAATGGCAAATATACACAGCTAAGCAAACACACACACACACACACACACACACACACACACACACACACACACACACACACACACACACACTAACGCTGCAAACATAGCCCGTCTGGTGACTGTAACGAGCTGCAGTAGTCCATGACTCTCACACAACACTGGCGTCCCTAGGGGGGGTCAGCAAGGTAGGGGACGTCACCAGGGAGGGCACACCTGACTCCCTCCCTCTTTCCCTCCTTCCCTCCCTTCCTCCCTCCGTGCCTTAGTATGAGCAGCATCCCTTTATGTTGTCCCATTCCAAATCATGTGATGATACTTTTTTTTCCGTGTGATCTTTTTGAGTGGCGGGAGCTTCATGTTCACGGTCAGAGTTACAGAACAGTGATTAACACGCGCACTTTTATTACCTTCCCTTATGTTGCTGCTGCCATATTTCCATACCGCACTAATATTGACTTGTAGAAAATAAAAACGTCACTCCGCAAGCTTACATTAACTCGCAATGAAGTATTACACATACATACATACATATACATTACACAACAAGCTGTCTTTGCGAGTACGGCAGAAATAGAAGCCCTTTAAATGATGAATGTCCAAAACACACAAAAGGGACACAACACAATTACCACTACGACCACGTCCTAAATGTTACTTCCTCCCAACAGAGGGGTCCCACCTTGCCTCTAAATGAGCTGGTGTACGTGTTTGGGGCGCCTCTTGGTTCTCTGGGGCCTCTCTGCTGGCCTCAACTTCACCAACACTGAGGTGACGCTGAGTGAGGCGGTCATCACCATGTGGACCAACTTCATCAAGACAGGGTGAGTGGTGAGTGGTGACGCACGCTGGAAGGAAGGAGACATAGGCTGTGTGTGAATGGGTGGCAGTGAGTGGCAATGGACAAGTGAACAGGGAATGGGAGGGCATGGAAGGCAGTGAATGAGAATGGACAAATAACTGACAAAACTACGAATGAATGGAAGGGAGTGAGTAGGGATGAAGAGCTGTTGAGAATGTGAGTAAATACAAGGCAGGTAAGTGAATGAACAGAAGAAAATAAAGAGATGATAGTGAAAAAGATTAATTAAGAAGCTAAAGACAAAATCCAGAACGCTAATAATGACTGATAATGACAGTGAGATGTAACAGTGGTGGTGAAGGTGGTGGTAATGATAATGCCAGGAACCTACAACTAAGGACAGAATGCAAGAGGTAGTTTCCATGCATTAGCGACATGCTGGGTCAGGATTACGGTAATGAGACAGGGAAGTATATAGTAGTTGAGTCTCATCCTCTGAGTTGAGTGTTGCCTCGCCAGGAACCCGAACGAGAGCGGCACAGGGGACGTGTGGGGCATGGCCAGAGACAGGCAGAGGTACAAGACACACAACTGGACGGATTATGATCCAGTTCACAAGAGGTACCTTGATTTAGGTAAGTTGGCCTTTTCATCTATCAAATTTTCATCACGTCCACTCTTATCTTTATTCATCCTCAACACAGTCTATCTCCAGCTTAGTGTCTGAAAAACTGAGTTTCCCTAATTAATATCTCCCGTCACCCACACAGGTACTCGCGGCCGTGTGCGTGACCACTACCGTGCGGACCGCGTGGCGCTGTGGTCGTGGCTGGTGCCAGGTCTGGAGCAGGTGGGGTCCCGATACGGCCCTGACTCCCCATTCCATCGTCTACCAAATTATCTCCAGCCAGACACCTTCTCGGGCCCCACGCGACCCACCAACCTGTCCAGCAACTTCCTGCCACCGCCAACTACCCCGGCGCCCACCACGTCCGAGCCGCCCACCTCCACCCACACCACATTGCTGCCAACTGAGCGGGTCATCGTCAACATCAGCAGCGTGACGGGCCCCTTGGAGAACCCCAACGCCAAGGCCAATGCGCAGGGAGGCTTCCCGTACACCACGGCACTCAGCCTTACCGTGGCCATCGGCTGCTCACTGCTCATCCTGAACCTGCTGGTGTTCGCTGCCGTGTACTACCGTCGCGACAGCTCCCGCCAGGCCTTCAGCAAGGCGAGTCACGACGGCAGCAGTGACAGCGGGAATGAGGTGCAGCTGCACCCAGCCTGCGAGCCCTGCAAGCCCATCTCGCCCTCGCATTACGGTACCCTGCGCTCCTCGGCCACACTCCGCAGCAGTCTGGCCACCTCCTTCGAGGGTGACGCGCAGCACGAGTGGCCTCCAGATTACAACACCAGTTGCCAGAGTGGCGAAGATACAAGTCTGTGCGCCCCCAGCAGCCAATGCTTGATGTCCGCCTCGGGGCAGCCCCACAACGGCACGGCGGCCAGACGCAGCGGACAAAGACAAAATCTGTCCACTTACAATCCCCATGTCGACACTCAACTTTCACCCTCCTACAGTCACGAAGACACCCCCGACCTGCACGTCTGAATCCGTGTCTGACCCGGCGAGCGGCGTGCGGGGCCACCTCGCTGCTGCTCGCGCCGCACGCATCAGTGTTTACATTTGCTGTTCATTGTGATGGGCTGACACATCGCCAGTGACTGAATCAAGCGTTCTAGAGATACGCTGACCTCAGAAGTGGGTGGCCGAGTTCTTCTAAATAATCTCATCTAGCAAGGTTATGTGACAGTTCTCAATTATTGTTATTATTTGGCGTAACAGTTGTCAGTAGCATAGTGAGACAAAGCATACACAAGCCATAGGAACTGTAGGGATTACTAGCTCCTACTCAGTCTGGTAATCCCGATCGCCTCTCGTCTCTGCTCAGACAATACCAGACATGCTCTTGTGTGCGTGACTCACGGTGGAAAAGGACAAAATAGAATCATTTGATATAAGCCTTGCAATACGTAGTGTGTAAAACAGGAAGATGAAATTCGTCGAAGGATATTTAGGAAATACTATAATGTTTACATAGTGATAATTCCCGTGGAATATATTTAGATAAATATCATATGAATTATTCTGAAGAGTCCAAAAAATGCTACAAAAATATCAAGGTTATCGCTTGTGGTGGAACAGTGTTTGTTTTCTCGATTTATAAGTACATCTTGTTACTCCAATAAAGTCTCTTTTGAGTATATTAGATATTTACGCGACGACACACAAACAGTGTGACAAAGTGATACAAAGTTCATTGTGTTACGGATATTTTGCACATGATCTCTCTCTTAAAACCAATCACGTCGATGGAAACCCAGACTCCAATTTTCTCTCTGAATCACCCTCGAAGCAAGTCATTCCTCGCCTCATTCGTCTGCTTCCCTCATACAGTTTTGTCTCCACTCCCACTGGGAAATGCGTTTACCTGCATTATGACACCGAACCACAAAGAAAACCTTAACTATAATGTTTTATGTTTTTATGTTGTGTAAATGTTTAAATACTCTAAGACTATATATACATATAAAATTTTGTGTCCACCATCACTTCAGCAAGGCCTAGATATTTCTTAAACGAAAGGGTTTCTGGTGAAGTGCAGACGCGTGTGTATGTGTTTACTTTACCAGTCGAGTCGAGCTTTAGGATCACTAGCTCGCTGTAGTGGAGGGCCGCGGAGGGCCGCACACCCCTTCTGCCGCAGTGTCCTGTAGGTGTGATGGAGCTTAGTGACAAAGTGTGTGTGCGAATGTATGTGTATATGGACCTTAGTGTTATTATTTTTGTTAGAGAACCTCGCCCCTCAGAGCCACCCTCTCCCTACGCCCCGTCCTGTGCACTGTGCTCCTCCTTCATCTACTCCTCGCTCCTCTCCTTCTCCACCCCCATCCCGCGACCTCACCCAAGGAATCCCACGCAGGGTTCCTCTGGGGTGAGAGTAACGCAAAACTGAGGGATGAAGCTCAAGTCTATATGAAGAAAATATAAATGCTTCCCAACACCTCCACCTCCTCCATTTTGGTCTTGACTGAAGCCTCACATGGGGTCTCCTGAAGCAGTTTCGAGTGATGTGACACGAATTACTACGCCCCAAATATTCTTGACAATATTCTAACATCGTCCACCTCAATTTCGCTCCTATGCTTCCAGGCTCTCTGTTCACTCCTCTGCTCCTTCACTCTAAGCGTTCTTCACACCGCCCTTCAGCCATCAATTTTATTTTTTCTCTCTTCTTTCTTTAACTTGCTCCTTCGTAGATTCTACCCCTTTAAATCTCACTCACGAGGATTATTCTATTAAAACTTCCTCCAACAGTAATCCAATTCAGTAAAAATATTGTCCTAACCTAACCTAAGCTCATTTCTTATTATTTTTTTAACTGGGAAATTCTCTTGGGGGAACGTAAGTGTGATATTCGTGAGGTGAATTTACCTGGGCGGAAGTTCCAATGCACGTTTCCACCAGTCCTGTAACCCTGCACTCCCTCTCCCTGTCTAATAAACTCCGCATACTCTGTCTCCGAAACACCCACACCAGTGTCTCGCCCAACGCTCCCCACCACACCCCCACACGCTCACCTGCAGCAGTCAGTCACTCGCCCCGTTTGAGCGCTGCGGCGATCACTCGTCTGTACAGCTTTTTGTGCAACTCGAGCAACTGGAGTGACGGTGCTTTTCTAATTGTAAGAGTAATTATTTTATACAAGTGTCGATAATAATAAATGAATGTTTATACGAGTGTTTCTTTTTTTTATCTTCTCTGTTCTCTTTCCAAGCAGAGCGTGATGCGTGGTACAGGATGGTAATGGTACACGGTAGCTGTATCTCCTGTGTGATACAATAAGCATTATGATGGCTGTGGAATGCTTCCCTACAGAGAGAGAGAGAGAGAGAGAGAGAGAGAGAGAGAGAGAGAGAGAGAGAGAGAGAGAGAGAGAGAGAGAGAGAGAGAGAGAGAGAGAGAGAGAGAGAGAATCACAGCACACATCTACACGAAGACTTTCAAGATTCTAAGGAAAGATTTACGCTGGAACTTATTCATTCCGAACGTCTCACGTAAACATATTTTATTCCCCTCCTCCGGCAGCTGCTACTTGTCAACTAGGCAAATACAACAGATAAAAACACGAGAGGACTTGACGGTGAGCCTGATAAAAGAGCAGCTTAAGAACTACATACTAACGTGAGGCGAAAGACAATGCAACGGTGAGACTCATTCGTATGCAGGAAAAGAGAAGAAATAATAACAATAATAACAATTCCGCGGACATTCCTAAATACATCAAGTCAGTGTAATTGGACGGCACACCAGCAGAGGACGACCCTTCGCTCTGAGGCGCAGCTGTGTTCCCTTCACCAGCTGATCATTTTGGCACCGCAGTTGATGCCTCGCTCTCTCAGATCAATAGATAGTCCTGCCGTCGCTAAGTATGAGGCAAACCCGAGCCCCTGAACACCCACCACGCCGCTTCTACACCCATCAAGCGAATCCTCCCCTCTTCTTCCTCCTCCTAGCCAGTAACGCACTCCCAAGGCGCTCATTACACGTACGCTCTGGTAAATGAGTTTCTCCAGGCTGCATTGTTAAGAATTAATGAACCACATGCCATACAAGTAATAGCGTTCAGGCGAGTTAATATAGCTACTGTATCACAATTTTCTTTCCCCTTCCGTCTGTTTCTATCTTATCAGGCATGGAAAAGGAATATCACAGAAGCGCAACTGGAGTAAAAATATTTCTTTCTCTCGTTCCTACTGATCTATACTGTTCAACGAAGGAAGTAGAGATTTAAAGAGAATGATACTTGAGAGAGAGAGAGAGAGAGAGAGAGAGAGAGAGAGAGAGAGAGAGAGAGAGAGAGAGAGAGAGAGAGAGAGAGAGAGAGAGAGAGAGAGAGAGAGAGAGAGAGAGTGGTGGGTGGACGAAAAAGGAAAGATTGTATGTAAGAGGAAAAAGAAGTGACACAAGGAGAGAGAGAGAGAGAGAGAGAGAGAGAGAGAGAGAGAGAGAGAGAGAGAGAGAGAGAGAGAGAGACACGCCGGCCATCACAGTTGCAGCCCTCGTCTCCACCAGCCACACTCAAGACAGGCTTAATGAAACGTTGAGCCTTGAGCGGATCCTCCTGTCCCATATAAACTCGTGGTCTCCTTGTCCCGTCCCGCCACCCCAGGTCACGCCACGCAAGTTGATCGACCAATAAGGAACACCCACCACATATCACCTCCCTTCTGCAGTGTTACTAGCTGAAGCCTCCTCTGTGTGAGTGTGTGTGTGTGTGTGTGTGTGTAGGTGTGGGTGGATGAGTGTGTGTAAGGGAGATATAATTGACCGCCATTATTTTCATGTTTTCTCCTTCATCTCCTGTTACTGTGCCCCGCTTCACAATGCAACACAGCCCCATCTGTGTAGCATTTCCTTGATGTTTTCCCTATTGCAGTACCTCTCTGACAAAATAATTATCGTCCCTCCCTCTCTCTCTCTCTCTCTCTCTCTCTCTCTCTCTCTCTCTCTCTCTCTCTCTCTCTCTCTCTCTCTCAACAGTAAGAATGGCTTTTGTTGCAGTTGATGCTTTAATAGTAAAATTGTAGGTGGATTTCAAACGGAAGTAAGTGTGACTACCACGCTTATAAACCACTATAACAACTATACCTCTCACCACCACCACCAACACGGCTTACTATCGATACTAATTAACCTCTTCATTACCAGGACGTGTTTTCATATTCATTCTGCTTACTATTTGATGATTTTATACAGCTTCAGGAACTTATGTGGGGATTAAGACTGTGAAGATTCTGGCCATTAATCTTCTGACATCCATAGACTGTACCTAATGTCAATAAAATGGTCTAATCGTACATAAACCTCAAGATAAAAATGTGTTCCGGTATTGAAGAATTTAATCACCTTTCATTTTACCTCGAAGATTAATTATTTATATCAGTCATCTCTCATTTATATAACACATACACGTACGATTAAAGTTCCCAAGCAGGTTTTTAGTGATACCGAATTGAACGCACTATGATCAGAATTGCAAATATGATAGCGAAATCTGCACTTCGTAAAGACTATATTGCCTCATAAATACTCTCTTTGCAAGAGTTCACGCGGAATAAAACTTATTTTGACTTGTCTGGGACTAAATTCAAATCCGCATACCAAACTTCATCCAATTTGAACTTATAGTTTTGGCTTTCCATTACACACACACACACACACACACACACTCTCTCTCTCTCTCTCTCTCTCTCTCTCTCTCTCTCTCTCTCTCTCTCTCTCTCTCTCTCTCTCTCTCTCTCCTTAATAACATATTGGATGATGGCAATTATGACAGCCTCAGTGTAATTTAGATAATTTTCACGACGGTGGTGGTGATAGTTGTGATGGCAGCGGAAGTATTAGTAGAAGTAGCGGCGGTGATGGTCGTGCATGTGATGAAGGAAGAAGGTAATGAAGGTGGTGGTTGACTGTTGTGGTGATGGTTATGGTGGTGATGATAATAGGAGGTTCCGGTGTGGTGTGTGGGAGTGATTGTGTCAAGGGAGGGTGGGTGGGTGGGTGGGTGACGAGAGGTGGTGGTAATGGTTGAGATGACACCACTTGCCACAGACGGGGTCGTGGGGTCGTTGGCGTGGTGGTGGTGTTGGTGGTGCAGGTAGTGGTGGCGGGGAGATGGGGAGAGGGGAAGGATGGTGGTGACGTGAGTCAGACGGAACACACCTGCCGCAGGTGGGCTACAGTGAACCAGTCATCACAGTGGAGGCAAAACAAGAGTGGCCGCCACACTCAGTGCCGACGCTGCTTTGCTGCTGAGCGGAATGTACCCACACTGTGCTGCCTCGTAAGAATACGTGCATTTAGTGACTTTACTGCGTGACTTTTGAAACCTAAGTTCCTTAGGTTTACATGCTAATTTACACCTCGGTGGTGTCATGTGTGACAGCTAGTGTGTAGGAAGACAGCACACGTGGAGGTTGTGCGTCACCAGTGTGCGGAACGTTAACATAGCACTATATCTCACCACATGGACAGTGTACTACGAAGCTAGGAGCATGGACCTGACATAAACGAAGAACTTTGAAACACTGCAGCTACGTCGCATCAGCAACTTTAGTGAGAAAGTAAGTTTCCTGCATATAAACACCTGTCACAATAAACCATGGAATATATCTTTTCCACATTGATCCATGTTAATTATTTTCATCGATTGGACAGCTTTCGAAACAATAACAACAGTGATCTAGGAAATTCATTTAGCTCAATATGCCACTTGCCGTCTTCTACAGCTGAGCGTCAAACTACTCCCATGAATCTCCGTTATTGTTCAGTGTATTACGCACACAGCAGAGACATACCCATTACCTTCCCTATCCACAGAATACAGATATGGAATTATTATGCCTTCTAGATTCTTCGGACTTAAGTATTACTTATATCCGATACATTTTCAAAAATATGTGTAGTCTCAATAATGGAATCCGAACAAAGAGGAAAACACATGAAGCCACCAGTCAGCAGTGACATTCTTAACTAGGGCAACAAGCATGTGTGATCCAGCTGGTACCGCCTTGGCAGGAGCATTTCACGGTGTGCTGGCCTCGACTTGTCTAGTGTCCCACCAAGACAAACAATCTTGTTCGTCCTTGTCATGCCACTAAAAGCAAAACGTATCTGCTGTCACGCTGCAAGTCAGGCGAACAGAAGCTCTAACAAAGAAATAAATACATCACCCCTGCACATTTTTTTTTTAATAATGTAAATATAGCCATCATCTAGTATCATTCGTTAGCATCCGCACATGCGCACACGCACACGCACACGCACACCCAGAAGCATACACACACACACACACACACACACACACACACACACACACACACACACACACACACACACACACAGACAAGCGTGAGTGAATGACCCGTCGATCAAAGATGATATAATAGCATCAAATTTAGAAATGCGGCATTCTGATGATTATAGCACATCATATCTTCGCTAATGAAGCAGCTTACGCCACGCTGCCCGGGAAACATGCATCCCAGAAAAGCAGCAACTATGTAGTGATGCGCTCAACGTGGCGTCACGCGGCTCTTCCCAGTGTGTGTGTGTGTGTGTGTGTGTGTGTGTGTGTGTGTGTGTGTGTGTGTGTGTCCATCTTGATACATACATTCGCATACATGTATTCATAATTACGCAATATAAACTGAAACAGACAGACAAAAAAGGAAAAAAAGACAGTTTGCTGTTCTGTATTACGCAGCCGAAAACAAGAGGACAAAATGTGCCACACAGATGTTACACAAACCTGCAACTCTCCAATAGAAGACCCAGCAATCCCCTTCGTCCTAAAGGTTGCATTACCTGGCGCCAGCATTCCATCACTGAAATATCCAGGAGAAGACGCTCACTCCAGCCACAATCCCAAAATCCCCGCGTGGGAGTCGTGGAAAGGCAATTTTGGTGACAAGCGAGATCCCGTCAAGAGTATTGCCAGCAGTCCTTCCAGTCTTTTTTTTTTTTCTTCCTTTCAGCATGATGGAGAGGACGAGTCTTTTTGGTCTGCCTTTAAGAATATGTTTTGGTAGTTAATGCAACACTTGTCTGTCGTCACGTCAATGGAAGTATGCGTCTGATGATGGCCAGCTCAGCACGTCCACCACTGCAGCAATGATATCCCTCAGATATCGATCAGCACCAGTAACCTTTCGCCCTTAGCTCACCTAAACCTTGCTAATTCTAATTTTGCTCAACAGGTACTGAGCGTACAGCATGATTTGGCAGCTTTGAATAATCATGATTCCATGACACTCGAGCGTGATCATCATGTTGAAAGTTCGCCGGCAAAATAAAATGAAAATAAATAAAACCAATTAATATCGTTATACAGATGCAAGCTTATCTTGAAGGCAAAGATGACTGACAGATAGGACAGCAGGCATCGGAAGTTGGGAGTTGGACAGCTTTGCACTGCAACCAGTAAACTTTAAATTAATCATGATGAAGCACTTCCGCCCAACAATTTAGCATTATAAGATTACTTATTATGGAGACACGCCACCAGGCAGTGAGGAACAACACAAATTAATTTGCCTACATCTCTTCCGAGCAAGCTGCCACTCAGGCGACAAAATCTCCAATGTATTTCACGGAAGGAACGAACATTTCACCCACTTGTCCTGTAACCGGCTTGAGCTTGGCGAGCTATGAAAGAGTGAGACGGTTCCCCCGGGCTTTAACATCTCTTAGAGGGAAGAACTAGAATTTTTTTTTTTTAAGAACATTTACTGCATTCCTTTCTTGATAGAGACGAAACACACACACACACACACACACACACACACACACACACACACACACACACACACACACACACACACACACACACACACACACACACACACACACACACACACACACACACACACACACACACACACACACACAGTTTTCCATCTCAATCACAGAAAATACAGGTACTAAAATGTCCTAAACAAACATAATGACGCACTCTTGAGATGTGAAAATGTGTCGGGGAAAGTCACGCGGTGGCCTTGTTTCCTCTCCCGCCTTCTCGCTACCATGAGGGTCGGAGCTCAGCATCCCTAATGAGCCGCCCATACAGTTCAAGCCCAGCATGGAGGACTGGACAGGCAGGAAGGTGTGGCGGTGCTTTCTCACCACGCCACTCCTCCTCCAACACCCACCCAGGAGCCTCCTTACTTCTATTGATCCAAACAATAGACAGCAGAATAATTATCACGTACGTGTCTTGTAGGATGACGCCACGCGCGGGAAGGAGCAAAGTGGCGGCGGTGGCGGCAACTGTAGCGGTGGTGGTCGCTTGCTGCGTGGCGGCGGTGGCGGGGCAAGGTGAGTACCAAACAGACACTTCCAATCAACGAGGCTGTTAGCAAGTGATTGGCAGGATGGGCAAGGGATGTAGACTGTAAGAGGTTATGATGAATCGAGGGAAGGTGGGAAGGTGGAAGGTGTGAGGGAGACAGAGACGGGACCATGCACTAAACAAGCAGGGGAATGATTTATAGGTACACCGGCGATGGTGGACACAGGTGAGCAGCCATGAGCAGTACAAGGCAGTGTGGAATGTGTACACCTGTGGACGTATTAACCGAGCCACGACTGTCACGCTCCGTTTTCACACCTACTCTTCAAAAATTACTTAAATCACGAGTGTTCATGATAATAACCTTATTAATTATTATCATTATCATTATTATTATCATTATTATTACTATTGTTATCACTATTATTATTAATGTTTTAATTCTTAGCGCTTACCTCGACCAAATTTAATATAGTAATAACAGGGCGCGAGTGTTAGGCAGTAATGACAGCTCTCCTGAATATAAAGTATTAACACTGGTAAATTCTAATGAAATATGACCCATGAATTAAACATTGGGAGGTACATTTGCAATAATTTCGTGTGAACAACTGATAAGAGATGTCAAAATTAAAGGAAATTTGTTGAGCGGTGAAATATTGAAGCACACACACACACACACACACACACACACACACACACACACACACACACAAGTAAACAAACAAACAAACAAAACACACACACACATAACTGGATTGCATGCATCTCAGTAACAACATTGTCAATAATCTCTACGAAGCAGAAGACGTGGCCACGACCACTACCCAGGAAGACATCACACAAGTCGTTCCCGGCGAGGACGACACTAATGACGATCAGACGACTACTACAACGGAGAGTGATGGTGACACGAATACAGAGCCACCGGAGACCACAACAACGACGACTACAACCGACAACAACAACAACAACAACAATATCACCACCACCACCACCACCACCACCACGCCGGCCACAGTCGAGGAAACAACGACCACCATTGCCCCACCAAACCCAGAGGAGACAAACACCACCACAGCGCACCCAACACCAGTACCCACCACCAACGCCACTCAGCCGCCAACATCTAACGCCACGACCACAAGTGAGATCAGTATTTCTTTTTCATTTATTTCCACGAGTGTTAAAAATACTATACCAAATAATGCACAATAGAACTTTCCCCATTAACTTATACAATCTCATTCAGAAATTTGTGTCCTGACTTTCCCTCCTCATGCACTAAAATCATATAACTCCCATTAATTTATCCTAGAGCATTCAGAAACTTGTATCCTAACTTCTCAACCACTAGAATCTTATAACGCTTGGAGCAAAAGACCAGCACTGCATCATAATCACCACTACGATGCAATAACGCAGCATTCATCACTGTAAACCCATAAAACAAAGCGTGAGATTTGTTCCACTCACACACACGGCAAGCCATCAGACACAGCTACCTCCCTCACACAATCATAGCACCACTAGCTTGTATTAATCAAGGCCGTATGGTTATCATTAAACTCCATCTATAATTCCAGCATTTTGAAGCCACACAGGACCGTACTCTGAAACCTTTCTATGCTGCACCTTCACTATATCAAACTCCATCTATAATTCCATCATTTTCAAGCCACATAGGACGGTACTCTGAAACCTATTTGCACCGCACCTTCACTATATCAAAAGTCTCTGTATAGTTTAAGTTAGCCGGAGTTTTAAGGGTGTCTTTACGGTTTTAGTGACAAATTAACACCATTTCAACAATATTTGCAGAAGAAACAGTCTTGAGAACCAGGCAAATCATCTGGTATGGTCTCTGAAAATAATTGTGGTGTGGGAGCAAAGCGTTTCTAAATACAGGCTATAGTCACTTTCCTAGCGCAATATAGCTGATATGATCGTACATCTACAAGAGAACCACTGCTGAGGTTAACACGATGCAAACGAGTTGACATGAATTCGCATTTTTTTTTTTTTTATATATATATATATCAAAAGTTATGTTTAATGATATGCAGTAAAAGACAAGCAAGGGACCATCAGTGTTCTCAGGGTATTGTAACAACATCACAACTTCTCATTTCAACCTCACAATCTCACAATCTCTTATCTCATCCTCACAATTTCACCACCTCTTACTTCAGCCTCTTATTCCACCTTCACAATCTTACAACTTCTTATTTCATCCTCACAATTCCAAAACCTCTTATTTCATCCTCTAACCTCATAACCTCTTATCTCATTATCTTATCTCAAAACCTCTTATTTCATCCTCACAATTTCACACCCTCTTATCTCATTTTTATCTCATAACCTCTTATTTCATCCTCAACCTCTTATTTCATCCTCTAATCTTGCAACCCATTTTCTCATCCTCTTATCTCACAACCCCTTATCTCATCTCTATTTCCTCACAATTTTACAACCTCGTATTTCATCCCCACAACCTCACAACCTAAAGCTACCGCGGCGACCTGTGGAGTAAACGCAGACCTCCAGGAAGGGGAATGTGTGTGCCGGCAAGGTTGGATCCACGACCCTGCCGACCCCACATCGCCCTGCATCTGCCCTGACCTCTGCCAGACCAAGAACTGTCCTGCTGAGGGTTCGTGCAGCCAAGTGACCTGCCACCTGGCCATCTGCACCTGCCCTGACAACCTGGCTTACCGCGCTCCAACTCCACTTGTATTAGTAAGTGTTGGGTGACGGACTTTCACCTTTACTATCTACTGTCTTTACTCTACATCACACACTAGTTATTGAGTGGGTGGTGAGGAGTCTTCATTTTACTATCATACTTTCTTTACTCTACATCACACACTAGTTATTGAGTGGGTGGTGAGGAGCCTTCATCTTTATTATCCTATATTCTTTACATCACAGACTAGTTATCAGTGAGTGGGTGGTAAGGAGCCTTCATCTTTACTATCCTACATTCTTTACATCACACAATAGTTATCATAGAGTGGGTGGTGAAGAGCCTTCATCTTTACTATCCCACATTCCTTATTCTACATCACACACTTAGTTATTGAGTGGGTGGTGAGGGGCCTTCATCTTTACTACCGTACATCCCTTACTTCACATTAGGCAGTGCACGAGTAGCTTGCCACAATCAATGAGGAAAACAGATCTTGATATTAGTTTCTTCTTTGAGTTTCGTTGTGTTCCCCTGACAAGCCGCTGGTCGTGCAGGGTGGACAGACCAATACAGGGACGGCTCGGTGTTGGGTTGTAAAAACAGACGGATGGAGATGGGTTCATGGATGAGCGAACGTATACTGATGAATATTTATTTTACATAGGGAAGGGGAGAGAATGTTATAAGAGACACGGAGGCAGAGAACAGCCGGCTCAAATAAAAGAGAATTCCAGAGTCGCTTTCATTTTTCAAGTCTGGATGCATTACAGTACAAGGGTAAAACCAATATCTTTGTCTCCTATTCTGTGTATCTATGTATCCAACTGTCCGTATCTCCATCTTTCATGTGGCTTTTATTTCTTTTCAGTTCCTTTGTGTGTCTATTAGTTAAAACAACTCCAGAGTCGCTTCCATTTCAAGTCTGGATGCATTACAGTACAAGAGTAAAAAATAATCAATAAATAGGGATAGATAAACATAAAAACTCGATCACAAAAAAGGAAAAAAAAAGTTATTTCTCGTAATTACGGAGGGCGGCTCATAATCACTTAATTTAATTTGTGAAGTGTTACAGAATTAGCTCGAATGGAATTAGTGTGGTGGATGAACAGACCTGGTGTGTGTGTGTGTGTGTGTGTGTGTGTGTGTGTGTGTGTGTGTGTGTGTGTGTGTGTGTGAGTGTGGGAGGAAGAAGAGTGCCGATTATACAGTAATGCCTCGTAGGGTGTGGAATAGGAGGAAAGTGAACAATGTAATGATGGTGGTGGAGCCCTGCTGTCCTACATTGTGAAAAGAGAGACAGCTACCACCACTACTACCACCACCACCACCATCGAGCCTAGTTGTACCAGCATGGGCGAATAATCTGCTTTGGAGGTCAAGGCCACAGAGAGAGAGAGAGAGAGAGAGAGAGAGAGAGAGAGAGAGAGAGAGAGAGAGAGAGAGAGAGTGAGTATGATGGTACCCGTATCTTTTACCAATGACGCCAGACAACTTTCCCCTTCACTGGACAGAACTTGGATAGCTGAAGGTTAGATTAAGCGAGAAGAGTCAAGAAGAGCTCATCTGACCTCTTGAAAGTCGCTTCACACCACTTTCTCCTCCCTTCCTGTCTTACCAATAAAAATTCCATCAATACAATCTCTCTCTCTCTCTCTCTCTCTCTCTCTCTCTCTCTTTCTCTTCTCCTCTGATCTCCTCTCCGTTCCTTTCTTCTCCTCTCCTCTCCTCTCCCTCTCCCTTTCTCTCTTCTCTTCTCTCTTCTCCTCTAATCTCCTATCCTCTCCTCTCCGTTCCTTTCCGGTCCGTTCCTTTCCGGTCCTTTCCGTTCCTCTCCTCTCCTCTCTTCTCTTCTCTCTTTTCCTCTGGTCTCCTCTACTCTCCGTTCCTTCCTCTCCTCTCCTCTCCTCTCTTTTTCTCTTTCTCCTCTCCTGTTGCACCATTTTAGCAACGTTATCTTAGTAAGGATAATACAAAATCGAGAGCCTTTTATCGGAGAGGGACGAAATTGATCCCCTCCTGGCGCAACAACACTTAGGGCGAGGAATCCCGGGAATCAAATCTCTCTCCTTTGAAAAAATATGACGCTGCCTCCTGGGGAACCTAAAATTATGCGAGAATTTACGAGTACTGAGACAATTAGGTCGTTATTTAATGCCTCTTTCCGTACGAGATGTAAAAAATATGCGTAAAATTTGAGGTTAAAATATACACCAAGTCGAGGATCTGGTTTCTAAAATGCAGCAATGTAAAAAAGAAAGCAGCATATATTTTTTTCTTTATTTTATTTATTTTTTTTTCAAAGGGTACTAAACCGCCACTTTCTTGGGGTGGGTGGCGTGATAAATGAACAATCTATCAGTGCTTGGTTTTCAGAGCTACGTAAATTTTAAGTGTACGTATATATGCACTCGTATATACAACGTACTCTCTTTCTCCCTATTCCTCTCCGTCTCTCTCTTACACACACACACACACACACACACACACACACACACACACACACACACACACACACACACACACACACACACACACACACACTTAATTACCTCTTCACTCGACCCTTTCCTTTTTTTTCTCTCTTTCCTTTTGGGCGGTAATTAACTCACACAAAACCCACGTCCTTTCCTTCACTACATCGCTCCTGCCCTCCTTCCGCGTCCCTGCAGGCCCCTGTCAGCTGTACGGAGACGCGGTGTGCGGGGCGAATTCAGGTTGGAAGTGTCGGGAAGAAGACGAAGGGGGAAGCTTGAACTGTCAGTGTGCCGAGGGTTACACGCTACTGGAGGGCGAGTGTCTAGGTAAGAGACTGAAGGGTCTGATTGATTTAGTGCTCCACTGGTCACGATGAGATGTGAGGCGGTTGGTAAGTGGGTGTTGCGAGAGAGACGGTGGTATGTAAACTGAAACGTACCTATTCGTAACCTACTCTAGCCTGTGTAACCTGACACGTGCCTATAGTCTAAAGGGAGTATTTTGTTGGTGGTTTCTCCATACATAGCTGTTTACATAAGCACAGTGTTACATATTGTTGACATTTGCTCTTTTTTCTTGCTTCCCGGCAGATATTGACGAGTGTATTAGCGAAAGTGGCTTTCCGTGCGGCCCCAATGAGCAGTGTGTCAACTCGGTCGGTAGTTATTCATGTACCTGCCAGGAGGGGTTCTTCAGGGTGGCAAACGGCTCCTGCATCAGTGAGTCTTTTGCAAACGTGTTCACCAATTAAGGATAATTGACATATTTACAAAGCATGACATGTAAAGACAAGTTTTTCTACAGGTCATTTACAAGGTAGAACATTTTTAACTAGATGGAACATTTGTGATTTTCCAGCTGTCCATGTCACAGGAAGAAAAATTAAGTCCAGTGTGTGTGTGTGTGTGTGTGTGTGTGTGTGTGTGTGTGTGTGTGTGTGTGTGTTGTTGTTGTATTGAAGTGATTTATTATTTCACACACACACACACACACACACACTATCACCTGGTCCATACATACACACACCCACCCCCTCATTATCCGGCTCTCCTTCCTCATTACTACCACCTATTCAGCAGCAGCACAGGTGTTTCCTAATTGACTGACGCACCTGAACAGATATGAACGAGTGCCTCAACCCACTTCTGCATAATTGTGACCACGTGTGCCATGACGCCCATCCGCCCACGCGCTACACCTGTGACTGTTTCGCTGGTCACACCTGGAATGACACTCTCCAACGGTGTGTTCTTGGTGAGTGAGTCCTTATTTTGTCTCAGATTTCTCTCTCCTTCACAGAATTCTGAATGAGATCAAAAGAGATGCTACGTAGAGGAATTGTCGCCATTTATAACGATTACGACACATTGAGGAAGATAATGCTGTGTTGACCATGTAGAAACTAGCCACTACTGTCATTTGTCAGTGCTGATTATTTTAAGAGTACGTATAATCGTATATATGCACTCGTATATACAACGTACTCTCTCTTTCACCCTCTTCCTCTCCTTCTCTCTCTCTTATACACATACACACAGGAAAGCAGTGATGTATTGTTTGAGGAAGATGCGTGTCAATCATGTAAACTTATTTATCCAACAGACGATCCAGCGACTTCTTGTGAGTGCGGCCCGGCAGAGAGGAGCGTGTGTTTCCGGTCCCTGGAGGGTGAGGAGGAACAGTGCTTCGCGAGGCCAGGCTTCACAAAGAACGACACTGCCTTCATCGGTAACATCTCACTCTTCCCTCCCTGTACCTTAACGACCATTACACCGGCTGCCCCATCCTTCCCTTCTGTACTGTTAACTATTACATGTAAGCGAGTCTCATCACCCTCGTGCGCCTCACTCGATTGTCTTCGCTAATTCTTTATCGAAAACAAACAGCGATGTGCAGCATGGACTCCTCGTAGTGAGAGATCTTGTATGTTCTATCTTAAAGGTAAACACACATTTTCCACCCCTGCTACACAAACATTTTCCTTCCGTGCCACACAAACATAGATCACAACGCACTGCCGTCTCAGTCCCTTGGCGATGAAGACGCTCAAAGGGACCGAGGAGAAGCAAATGGTGAGAACAAATTTTCCATTTCAGTTGCACCTTTATTGTTCCCTTCCTAGATGCGTCAGAGTGCGGGGAGCCGAGCAGCGAGCAGGCGTGGTGCTGGGCGCAGGGCCAGTGTGTGGAGGGCGTGGGCAGCTCAGAGTGTGTGTGCACCACAGGCTTCACCCGCCCACATCACACCGCCGAATGCGTGCGTGCGTATTTCAAAAATTTATCAATTGAGTTGAATGTTTCTATTGTAATTGAATTAATTTTCACGTAATAAAACCAACTCATTACAAAGTGATTATAATTAGTCTGTGGATATATATTTATGTTAATGCAGAGCAAATTGTAGTGATTACTGTAACTAGGAAGATAATGGCAGCAATGAAGGCACTAATACCCGTAACATGGGAGAATTAACTGGCTATTCGGGTGACGGTGATGGATCATTACTGTGATGTGGCCGGCAGGTGTGTCGTGTCCCGAGGGAATGCTGCTGGCCGGCTCGGAGTGTGTCGGTGAGTCATACCAGGCAGCTCCTACCTAGCATAACTCAACACAGAATACCGACGCCATCACCTGCAGCGACTGGCTGGTCTTAATGGTGCTAATGAAGTCACCTAATTATATAAGACTTGCCAAGTACCATATCAAACAACTCTTAACGACATGAAATCAAACTTTATGACTTTTTTTAAGTAATCTTTCTTCATGCAACAATTTGTCCATTACCTTTCACCAGTGCTGAATCAATTTGGTCAATTTAACATTCTACATATATAAACACACCACACCTAACTTGCAGCCAAAGCTTTAAGACTACTTCCGGGTACAGACATTAAATTTTACTGTATTTACGTTAAAATACATATTGCAAAATGTGAACACATAACTGTTACGCATTTAAAGATGCAATGATATGATGAGTCGCTGTGATTCACTACTCCATTCCCTCAGACCCATGTTCGTCCGTGACCTGCCCCACGCCCCTCACCTGCCAGGCGCAGGGAGGCAAGGCCAGCTGCAAGTGTCTGAGTCGGTGCCTCAACCTCCAGCAGCCTGAGAGTAACTCCAGCGTGTATCACGGCTCGATGCTCGTCCACGCTGTGTCTCGGGACTTTGACATATCGGGCCGCGTCGTGAAAGCTGTGAGTCAAAACCATTTTAGTTTCACTCAGCGTCAGGATCCATGAATGTCATTGTCGGTCCCTATGGAGTTATATAGAGTACCACATGTTCTCTGCCACAAAATCGTAGTGTTTCGTAACAATGACATGAGGTAACTTAAGTTAACTGTAGGGGAGCACTTAACAGCACAACTTGATTCTAATGGCAATTATTTTGTAGAGATTTAATGCAACCTTCCGCTCAATTCACGCAACGGTGGACGTGACGGCTGTCTAGTCCCGCGCCGCCTGCTGTGCCTTGACACTCGGCGGCAATAAACTGTGCAAGGGAAAAGCTTGAAATATTACCTCCCCATGTGGCACTGCCTAAAGAAAGTCCGTATCGCAGAAGTAAAAAAAATAATAAAATAAAATAAAACAATGATAATAAAACTGCTATTCACACTATTTACGTAAGCGTTATTCTTATACTGGCAGTGTGTGTGTGTGTGTGTGTGTGTGTGTGTGTGTGTGTGTGTGTGAACCAGTCTCAGAAATTAAATACACATGAAGAGGCTTCGAAATTTGCATGAGATGGTTTCTGTTCCATCACTCGCGGGTCAGTTCAGCAAGCATCAATTGAAACTCGTATACAAATTCATATTTATCTTTAATATCTCGATCATGTATTTCAAAAGACCTTCGCAATTCATTTCGCACAGTGACATATTATCGAGGTCAACAGAAACAAATATACGCAAAACGCTGACTGCCACACTGGATCAGTGGTGGATCTGGCACAGTTGAGCCCGCTAATTTCCCCACGGGAAGTCGGAGTCAAGGCCAGTCAATTATGGGCGTTCGCTCTAACAAGCCACGCCCTGTACTTCTCCCCACATTCCCCGGTGTAAATGTTGCTGGAAACCATTCGAAAAGTCATTTATGTGTGGGGGGCATAGAGGGGGGGGCCTGTTCGAGAGAATGCCTAGTCTGGCTTTGACTTCGGCTTTCAGGGGAGAGAAAACTAATACGCCCGAAATGTGTACATCCTGGTAATTACTTGTGCCTAACACGGAAGGTCTTGGGCAAGGCAGACAAGGGAAGGGGAGTTAGGAGCATAGAAAGACAGTCTCACAGTGAGTTACTTACAACGCTGACAACTAAAGGTGAAGATCCAAGGTAACCATGATTCTAAGGTGTGAGTTGTGACATTACACTTTAGTATCATAGTATTCAAGATATTCAACACACACACACACACACACACACACACACACACACACACACACACACACACACACACACACACATATATATATATATATATATATATATATATATATATATATATATATATATATATATATATATATATATATATATATATATATATATATATATATCTGAGTTTGTGGGTGTATCCTTGCAGTTGGAGGATTACTTCGGACCGAACACTGCCGAGGTTATCTCCGTCACAAAAATAAACGCCACGGAGCTTCCAGACTCTCAGCAGACCAACGTGAGCGTAGAGTTCGCGTTGGTGGTGCCGCAGCCTAACATATCACGAGAACTGCCAAAGGTGATCAGGAGTGTGTGCCGGAGCGTGGAGAGCCAGCCCTCCCTGTGTGTGCTGCCGGGCGGCCTGCTGCTGGTACAGGACTCCATCACCGCCATGGACAAAGGTGACTTAAGGGAAACACAGTTAATGTTTTCACACACACACACACACACACACACACACACACACACACACACACTTAATCAACTAGAGCTCTTAGTTTTAGTTTTAGCAGTGACAGAATCGCGTGTTATCACCATCACCATTCCATCACTAAATCGTTCCCAGTGGCAGCACAAAATACTAATTATTGCCATGAAGTGGAATAACGAACACAAAACATCAAGATTCAACACCACTATGTAACAAGACTTTACGCAATTGATATTCAGAGCGATTAACTAAGCATCCATGTTTATGTTCCGGGAAATGACTGAGTGTGGGAATTACTTTTTATATTTCCTCCCTCAGATCCGTGTGGTGATGATCCTTGTCAGACTGAGCAACACTTCACCTGCAGAATTAAGCCAAACGTGACAGGTCGCTTCGTCTGTGACTGCGCTGCGGGCTTCTACAAGATGGACATTGCTAATTCCTTAGGATACTGCCAAGGTCAGCGTAACGCCACAACAGAGAGAGGCACGAAATGGATACACAAATGGATGCACACTGCTGGACATATAGGTATCCGTGGCAAAAGATGCGTTAATGATTGGTTATCTACATACAAGGAATAACGCGAGTGGCTGTGGTGTTTCAGATGTGGACGAGTGTGAGGGCGAGGAGCAGCTGTGTGCAGATGACCAGGACTGTATCAACACTGCGGGAGGTTTTGTCTGCTCGTGAGTGTGATCACTTTTTTTTTTCTTCTCTCTTTCTTTCATCAGGACATTAAATCTTTAAAAGAAAATGTCCGTATTCCCACTTACATTCTGGATGAATTTCAAAACTGTCACAACTGTGGGAAAAACAACACTGATTAAACGTCCTGCAATGCGTAACTATTGCCGGATATTTGAAAATGCATTCATCAGGTATATATATAAAATATCCATTTGCTCTCTATGCCACACTACAAATTTTATTCATGTTGACGCTATTTCATTTTCAGGTCGAAACTAACTGCACTTGGTCCAAGTCGTAAGTGAATATAACAATTTAATGACAAAGCATTTGAAACACTAAGAAATTTTCCTATTTTAGTTTCACCGTTGTCCACAACTACTTTACTCTAAAACTGTGACTCGATCTCTTTGCCAGCCAAGACCGTGCGGGAGATGGCAATCACCTTCGGAGTGCTGTTCTTCATCACTCTCCTGGCACTCATCGCCGTGCTCTGCCTGTAAGTACACCACTGCTGCTGCTTTTTAAGTCACTCACTGATTAGTACATTATTACACAGAACTGCATGTAATAGCCGAGTGTAAAGCAATATAATAAGTTCCATATAAGTACACAACACATGCAAAATTACCAACCCCTCACCACTATACTCGCTTTCCTTCCCATCACTACCAGCCTCAAGAAGAAGCACAAGGCAACCAGAGAGCTTGTACCCATGACCACGGGTTTTGACAACAGTGCCTACAAGTAACACAGCACCACAGAGCGGCCAGCTGGGGTGGGTGGCCGTGGGAAAAGGACGCGACAAAAGTCCTTCATAACAAGCCCCGGGTGAAGAGACCAGGGCAAGGCAAGTTAAGAGTGAGCGGGTGTGCAAGAGTGGTGAACAAACAAAAACTATGGTGTTGTTACCTATCAGACCAAAAGCCACGAAACTTTATTTCAGCTAATATAGATTAATATATATGTATTTTTTCAAGGCTCCCTTCCAATTTCATATATATGAGAAGCAAACCAGTGCAGGAAGTATATCGTACAGCACGTGTCTATACATGACAGCTGTGCTGCCACACTCTTGAGGCACGGTAGTGGGAACAGCCAGTAGTCTGAGAGAGAGAGAGAGAGAGAGAGAGAGAGAGAGAGAGAGAGAGAGAGAGAGAGAGAGAGAGAGAGAGAGAGAGAGAGAGAGAGTGTGTGTGTGTGTGTGTGAGCACATACATACATATAAGCATAATACAGATGCAAAGCTTAATATTGTTTACTACATAGCATCATCTCATAATCATTTATGTATCTCACAGTCACAACACACCAAGACGTAACCTTATAAACTCTACACTCCGCTATGTATGTATTGCTGCTTTACTGTTCCGCTATGTATGTATTGCTGCTTTATTGTAAGATTTCACGAAACCCCTACTTATTTCGTGCAAATGTTTCAATGATCATATTTCCAATATTGTTTCCTTTAATGAAAAAGATCAGGTTTGACTTGGTTTGGTTAGGTCACTATAGATTCAGCTTAACCAATCGACCAAGTTAGATTGATTTGTAAATTTTTAAGGTATGAAATTTGTGAACCAACTGGAAATTTGAAAGTTGGTATACAATTTGTCTTATCCATAAACAAAACTAAATGACTGATTGGGTAAAATGCAACTACAGCAGGCAAAACGTAATCTAAGTTTTATTAACAAAAATAAATAATAGCAAAAATATGATTTTTTTATTATTAAAATCCTTGATCTTACACACACACACACACACACACACACACACACAGGTTCGTGCATTAAGAGGATGACTTGACCCTTACCAGTGCCTGGACAGTGCTAGGTTAGATTAGTGCGTAAATATCAAGAGATCTTTTCCGTAAGTGCCGTTAGCAACACTACTCAAATATGGCGCCTACCATAACAACAGAAGCTTCCACCTTATTTTTGGTGTTAAGAGATGACAATTGGCCATATCTTAGCCTTCTCCATCCGAAAAACACCGCTATCCCATCCTAAATTATAGATTAAGAGCGAAAACAATAGGAAAGAGCCGCGAGGCAACAGGCTTTGAAATCTTCATAGGCTGTTTATATGAACAATTTAGAGTCGAAGAGACGGATTGCAAAGGAGGAAGAGGAATGATTAGTTGATTGATTGAGTGGAGGAGAAAGAGAACAGCAAAGGGACCAGCGTTGTTCGGTAAATCTATCACATACATTGCCTAAATGAATGGTAAATCCTGTGAATGTAACATGTAAATATCCATAGCCAACTACGGCACTGTCCCCGAGAAACCGTCCCGCGCGCTCGCCTCGATTCCCTGTTCCCCTTTGCAGCTCCTCCACCTAGCGGATTTGACGTCACATCAAATGAGAAATATATAATTTTGTTTTTGCATAGGGATTGCTTGAGAAGTGATGTATTTGAAGGGTTACGCAAGGGTAAAAAGATTGAGAAACGCTGCCTTATTCGTTACCATACTCTCTCTCTCTCTCTCTCCTTATTCATTTTCATACTCTCTCTCTCTCTCTCTCTCTCTCTCTCCTTCCTTATTCATTTTCATATTCTCTCCTTATTCGTTATCATATTCATTCTCTCTCTCTCTCTCTCTCTCTCTCTCTCTCTCTCTCTCCTTATTCATTTTCATATTCTCTCTCTCTCTCTCCTTATTCGTTATTATCTCTCTCTCTCTCTCTCTCTCTCTCTCTCTCGCTGACCAATAGCGTGGCTTCAAATATATGACGTCAAATCAGCTGGGTGGAGGAGCTGCGAAGTGGGAGCCGGGAATTGAGGCGAGCACGCGGAACGGTTTCATGGGGACAGTGCCCCAACTACTTACCCTTCAAATGAGGTGAGGGGCGAGAGAAAAAAAAAAAAAAATCGGAGCCAAGCCTGGAGCACGAAATGACACAACCAGATTCAAGCTGCCACGGAACACGAATGACTTGTTATGAAACGCTTTTGCAAGGGAGATTATTCAACAGAGGTTCACAAAGGTGCCCATCTCATTGGAATTATTGAAATTTTAATCTTATATAACTAAAAGGGCAAAGAACACCCTTGAAAATCCATTACATCTTCAACAATGTCTTTTAAAAGTATTCAAGATGCGACCCAGAAATATCTTGATAAGCCAGTTTCTTCAATACTCGATTATGTAACTTCCCAAATCAACGTTATGAATTTCTGAGATCCATAAATAATATGTGAAAGTTTGTATATGCTTTCGATATTTTCGTCGAAAGGAATATATCGTATAGGAAAATATAAATTGCATTTGTGCCGACTGATGAGTGAAGATGGAAAAGCACGAAAGTATAGAGCTACCACTGCAAATCCTTCTATCATGACGACTTACTGCATTTACTTCTCTCTTTTTCGTAACTTACCACATCTTCATGCGTACATTCAAGCTGTCTAACTCAACCCATAAATCTTTAAAGTATAGCAAAAATGTGCGAATTTTCTTTTGCCTACATTATAGCTTCAAATACGGATCGAATTTAAACCAACCTACCATAGTCACCATAGTCTGCCCACGCATTACCACATTCCTACTTTGAGAAACGCCCAAGAAATTGCCTACATCCATTTTTTCAACAAAGAAAATTTTGAATATTCTCCAATAATCTTTGAAATTTCCAAAAATATTGCTTTAAGAAGGAAGCAGTCACACTTCCCTGAGTCTCCAATTAATAAGACTTTTTTTTTCACTAACGTAAAACTTTAATAACAATTTTTTACTAGTTTCCTCAGTCCCAAAACATTCACCCATTTCTTTAAGCTCATAAACAAAATTTCCCAGGTTCAAAGATTCTAATGCTATGACAATATCTAGAGTGAGCTTTGTGTAAATTTCAGCTAAGAACAAGAAAGCAATTTATCAACTAGGGTTTTTTTCATTTAGCCTTGCACACAACCATCCTTATAATTGGTTAGATATGGCACACTATCACTATGGTTTACTACCCAATCCTAATGGTAGATAAAATTCTCAGAACAAAAATAGCAAAGGAAGGTAAGGAAGGTCTTCTCAGGTGGTGTTCCCAAGTTCATTTCCATAACGTATTAAACATCAGCAGAATGATACCAATGAAGCAGCTGATCAGTCTCTAGGATGTGTGTATTGTCACAGTTTAAAACACTAAAAGACCATGGAGTTTCAAGCAGACAATGCAATTTTGTTTTGATGACAACTAAATAATTTAAACCAAGATGATGAGAATTAAATCAATACGAACAGGAGATACATGAATGAAAAATATACAACTCCCAAGCTGAACAATGCAATGATCTATACACTCAATACAGAACAGCCACATATAGTACTTGTAAGTAGTACAAACAGGTAACTTTGCTTATTCTTAAGTCCCTGAGATCATTATGTTTTGGTAAAAAAAAAAAAAATGTCAAAACACACACAATCACCATAAAAGGTTCCATGCATCAAGGTAAATTTGATTCTCATTCATATAATAAACCAGTAATTTTTTACAGCTTTCATATTTTCATAGCATAAATTATTGCCCACACATTCTCAAAAACATTCATAATATGTACACTATATGCAGATTCATGCCTATAAGACAAACCTGAAAATATAAAACCAATATCTTAATGTTCCTTAATGTAAGGAGAAATTATATACTTATGCAGTTTATATGATGGTACTAAACTGTGTGCAGAGTCTGTGAATGTACCACCCACACCAAGAGTAAAGCTTACAAGCACAGGATACAACATTTGCTACTTTGGATCTGCCAAGTCAGTTTCTTAATCAAGACTAACAGCAAGATTTATTGTTGACAATTCTGTGCCTCACTTGTATCAACATCAGCATTCTTCTATTCATTATTGATCATATATTTTTTGTTGTGTTTTATAATGCTCAATGATGTCCCTTTCAAAAGAGGCAAACAAACACACTTGAAAAAACTTTTTGCTACATCAGATTTACTAATACATTTTGTACATAAGCCAGACTATTTACAATCATATTATCCATTAACAGGTATACAAAGGTACAGAATCTATGTTTTCTCTTCACTCATTTTACAGTGTGCTTCAGCTAAAGAATGATACAAAGACCAAGATCAAAAGAAAATGTTTTATGCTAGAGGAAAATCTTACAATTATAATCTATTATCATTAAGACTGATGATGATGATGATGATGATAATAATAATAATAATAATAATAATAATAATAATAATAATAATAATAATAATAATAATAATAATGTGTAATCAAAAAAAGTTATTGAAGAGTCCTCCAGCTTTGAAAAAGAAAAACTAAACAAAATATCCAGAGGAAAACTGCTTAAAAAAGAATAAAACAAAGCAAAGCTTGCTGCCTAAAACTGCTTCCTGAGTTTCATGACACAGTTATAAAATGCCAAACATCTAAAATATTGAAGGTCTGCAAACACAACAAAAATGTTATATAAAATAACACTATCACAAAAGTACAGGTTTTCAGTGTCATGAAAACTGTATTTAACAAGTAGTTATGTAAATTTTGATACATTTTGGCACCTAAACTTTCCTAATATTACATGGGAAAAAAAAATGTAACACAACTGCATAAGCTGACTAACACAACATTCAGTGTACTATATTTGGACTGTTTCCTATTAAGTATAGGATTAATCCATTCATAATCCAATCCCAAAAAATAATGGAATCATAAAGCTTCATTCATAGCCAAGGCAAGTAATATATGACACTTAGTGTCACCAGTGCACATCTTCGTTGAAGGTAATGAATTTAGGCTACCATCTAGCAGTGCTTTTAACCAGTTTTAGTTTTCAGGTACGGTACTGCAGTCTAAATTCCTACCATCATAGTAGTAACTCAGTGAAAATTCTACACTACAAAGAGCAATTATCATGGCAAAACATACCGAACTGAAAAAGGAAAATCCATTTATACAATGAAAAGACTATTTCAGTAAGAAAATACCAGACTAAGAACAGTAATTAACAACCTTAGACAACTTTTTTTACAAGTATGTATTGTACTGAACGTGACGAACAACAGTCTATCAAGTTGAGCTATACTGCACAATTCCAAAATTCAGTACATTTCTCAGTCATTGTTGTCATTATTTTCATTGTCACTACTAGAATCACTACTAGAAGAAGAAGAGGAAGAATCACTTGAAGAAGAGGAAGAAGAGGAAGATGAAGAAGAAGAAGAGGAAGAACGTTGTCTCTGACTGGGTGGTTTAGCAGGTGTCTCCGGTTGAGGCTGAGGCTGAGGTTGAGGTTGAGGATGAGGATGAGGTTGAGGTTGAGGCTGAGGCCGTGAGTCCGTCTCAAAATTACTATAATATTCATATAGATCAGCATGAGGTTGTTGTTTTTGTGATCTCTGCTGCTTCTCTGCTACCTTGAGAGTGGTGGTACACTCTGGACAATACCAATTACCCTCTGGTGCAGCCATTATCCCAACACACTCAAAATGAAACCACTGGTATCGGCATGAGGGATTGTCACAGCCTATCATGTCTGATACCTCATCATAGGGACACTGACAAATACAGTACAGAGTTTCATCTGCCTCCATACTTGCCCCCTCATAGACTTTCTTCTTTGGTGCTCTCTTACGTTTCTTTGGAGGAGATTTAGCACCACTGTTGGTTACAGGCTTCTTTCTTTTACTCCTTGATGCAGAAGTTGGGGTGACGGCAGCACGTGAGGCAGGCATGTAAATACTACACGAGTTTTCTGGCACTTTATGTACACGTTGGTGAGAGGGATGAACATTATCTAAGTGATACTGCAATGCTTCCAAGGAGTGCCAAGGTGAAGCCCCTTCACAATAAGGGCAGTCATAACTATGGGTCTGACTTTTGGTAGCTTTATGTACCATAAAGAAATGTAAGCTTAATACAGTCCATGACTCAAATGCTTTGTAACAAAAGTTGCACATGTAAGCATCATTTACTCTTACATGATCAAACATGGTATGTGTGTCACTTAAGTGAACCACCAAGTCGACAATCTTGTTGAGACGTGGACGGGTCTCACACACCCGACAGACGATCTCTCCACCAACATTGAGAGCCCGTTGGGCTTTGTGGGCATAGTAAAGGTGGAAATAGTAAGCTCCATCCTCACGGAATACAAGGCCACACAAACAGCGAAAAGTTCCATCAGGCAGCATTGCCCGCTGGTGGAGAGCAAGATGGTGGTCATTGATGTCATCAGCTGTGGAAAACGAGAAATTACAAAAAGCACATTCTGTGAGTCCAAGGTTTAGGACAAGTTGTGGGTGAACTAGATACATGTGTAGAAGTTTTCCTGCAGGATCACTCCAAGTCTGATGGCATGGTCCACATCTCAGACCCACTGCTCTCTCCACTATTTGCAGCATGTCTTCCCGCACAGCGAGGGAAGCAGAATTCTCGCTCACAGATCCTCCAATTGCTCCAACAACACTACTGGAACAATCTGTTATCCTCTTCTTTTTCTGATCCTCATTATTTGAAAGATCAAACATGTAACTATGATATTCTTCTCTTGGACTTTCAGACTTCTTTTCAGGTAAATTCTTTTGCTTACTAACCTGCTTCCCATGTTGAGAAGCTGTGGTTTCTGATTCAGATTCTGAGGTTTCTAAATCAGACTCAGTCATAGCTAACATAACAAGTCTTGTTTGGAATTCTTGCTCAGCTACTTTGTCATCATCAGCTGGTTTTGATGTCTTACTTTCTTGTGTTGTTGGACCATCCACTTCTGAAGCATCTGAATCAGAATCACTTTCTTGACTACCTTTTTTCTTTGCTGATTTTTCAAAAGATGTTCTGTGCTTACGGCTTTTGTAACGGCTCAGGTCTTCACTCGAATCTGATTGGTAATTTGATGTTCGCCCTGGATGTATTGAGGCCACGTGTTTGGCTAATAAATTCTTTGAAACGAATGCCTGTTTACAGTGTTGGCAGTTATGTGGACGCTCTCCAGTGTGGATGCGTGAATGCACTTTAAGTCTGCAGCGAGTGCTGAATCTGTCTCCACACTGTTCACACTTGTGGGCCAGTAACTTTTTATGTATGTGCAGAACATGTTGAGTTAAAGAGACCTCAGAAGTGAAACCTTTACCACAATGAGGGCAAGTCTGAGGGTTATGTTTCCATTCCTTGTGCTTCACTAGGTGGTGGTCACGCACAAACTTCTCACCACAAACTTCACATTCAAACTTTTTCTCTAATTTGCAGAGGTTATAGTGAAGCTGTCTAGATTTCTCTTGCTTGAATCTTTTGCCACACTTGAAACATGGATATGTATAGGTGAGTGAGGATGATCTTGCTTCTAAAACTATCATAGTTTTCTGGCTACCATCTGGTGTGGACAGCATTAAAGGACGAGCCTCACTCGGCAAATGAGATAGATGGAAAGAGTGGACAAGGAATGCATAGAGATTTCCCTGAAAAGCTCCACAAGTACATGTGATAAGGGACTCAGAATGAACTTCATTCAAATGCAGCAAAAGACGTGGCAAAAGAACACTGACGCCACACCCAACACACTGGCCGGTAAACTTGTCGGAAAGATCTTGCAGAATATTCTCCCCCATGGATGTTATATCAATGTCTGCATTTTCTCCAAGACCCTTTGGAACCGGCTTTGGCTCTCCTCTCCTACCATTCTTTTCTACAATGGGTTTTGACTGTGACTGTGAGGTTTCAGTGTCTTGTGAAACAGTTTCGGTTGAATCTCCAGAATTTTTTCCACTTGGTTTACTTTTCCCTTCATCTTTCTGCTGTAACTGTTCAGTTATAACTTCAGTCATTGTACGGAAAGTTTGTGCCACAACGTTGTTCAAAGCATCAACTAATCCAAATGTTAACATTCCTCCCTCTACTTGTGACTGATCTGATTTCTCTTGTTTGCCAGAATCCCTTTTGTCTTTACTATTGGAGCTTAATGCTTCAGATATTTTAGTCTTTGAAGGAATTACTCCTTCTTCACTGGTGTTTGAAGTTGGAGGCCTGCTCTGAGTTTGTGCAGGGGCAGGCCTTGCCATAGGAGTACTAGGGCCAGACACTGGAGATCCTGGGCTAGGAGGACCTGACTCACGTATAGAATTAGGAGATGCAGCAGCTGTATCAATCTGCAAAGGTGGTTCACTCCCACTGTCATCTTCTTCCTCATATTCTTTCTGAGGTTCAACAATTTCATCTTTTCTTTTCTCATCTGCAGGTTCAGCAGCAGAGGGCAAAGTGCTGCCAACTTCACTTTTCAAAGACTTGACTGTACTTTCAGGTACACTTTGAGCTTTGGTGAGACAAGCTGATTGCTCAGGTTGAATTCTATCTTTTTTAGTACTCTTAACCTTTTCAGTACTTTGTGTGTTGTCAATTGTAGGTGGAGTCAACTTATGAGGGGACATGGATACAGTACATAAAGACTCACACCACCCAGCATTACTTTCATCTTCACTTTCAAGGCATTCCTCAACAGCTATTTTTCCCATCTGCTGCCTCTGTCCAACTTCCACACTTTCCTGAGCAGCTTGTATCAAGGGAGCAGTATTTATGAATGGATCACACTGAGCTATCACTCCTCCAGTCGAATTCATACCTACAAGCATCAAACAGCTTTCTTGTTTAACAGATTCAACACTTGATCCTTTGTACTTTTCTCTAAGCTGGTGCTTGTTGGTAAGGCTTGTCCATACTGTGTCCCAGGATCTCAAATCATGACAAGTGTTTCGGTGATGTTGCAGGGACGTAGCTGTGATAGCATGAAATGGGCAAATAAGACATGCAAGTGTGTGAGAAAGAAGATGGTGACAGAATAGTGACAATCGGTCTGGAAACGTTTCTGCTGAATCACATTTAGAACAACGACTGGGCAAAGAGAGATACTTGAAGTTAGGTTTTATAGTATGTCTATGCTTGGGGGATTCCATCAGGTGAACATAAAGACCAGCTGCTTGGGCAATGATAAAGTCACAAGTCTTGGAGGGGCACTTCCATGGCGGTCCAATATGGCAGCGTCGGAGACCATAACGACACTCTCGACAAATAGGAGATGGACTGCAGTCTCTGTAGCGAAGCACTAGGAATGTTGAGCATCCACAGAGGGCACATGTACACCAAACTTTCACAGTCATAGACAGATGCAGATTGGGTGGATTACGAACCAGAGTGAATATTTCCCCAATGTGATCATACCACACTCCATTCAAATAATGTGCATCAGCTGCCATCAACATTCCCCCACGGCCACCTCTCACCCACTGGAGGAGCATTGCAAGCTCATCCAGCCGCAAGTTTTTCTCAGTTGAAAGATGGTAAGCATTGATGTGAGCTGCTAAATGTATGGAGGTGGGCAACACTGTCTTGAATGGTTTGGCTTGTCCCTCTTCATCTGCAGTGATGTGGTAGGTGACACAAGTAGGGAAGGGACAGGGGTAGACATGAGCAGACCAGGAGTGAACTGCCCATGATAGTACATTCTGCCCAGCAAGACTTTCTGAACAAAAAGTACAGTAAAAATGTGAAATACTCTTTTCAACATAAGAATGACTTAAATCATGAGAAAGCAGACATTTCACCCACTGACCACATAACACACACCAACCTCCAGAAAGCTGGCTAGCATGATTTGACAGAAGATGAGATATAAGCTGTGACTCAGAATTTGGATAAGGATACCCACATAAGAACCAACATGCTAAGCTATCCTTTGCCATATCTAAACACCATGCACATAATCCTCTTGATTCTTCCAATTGAGGACTCACCATAAAAGCAAGTGAACGTTTACACATAAGGCAACAGGTTGAAGACAAATCTTTTTGTAAGCCTAGAGCAAGAATGGATGCTAGGGACACACGGTGAACTTGTGGCAATGAAATTAACAGGCGTAACACCAACCACCAACCATGTAACAAAGTATCACTCATAAGGTGTACATTAACCAAATGGTTTGCCAACAGCTTAGGGAATGCATGTGGAGCACACAACAACAAGAGATATTTAGGATTTTGAAATGAGGAATTAGAAGCAGAACACTGGTGGCAAGTCCAGGCTAAACCTCTTCCAGTCCACCACACAGTGGCCTGTGGGGAGCTGGAGCCCAAGGTTAGCATACTGGACACCAGGCCATGCACCAGGAATTCATGGAGCTGCCGGGCTGGTTGTGTCAGCATGCAGAGACACACTCGACAGGGACCAGCAGTATCTGACGCTGAACCAACCAATGTACAAGATGCAACATCGGATGTCAGATCCTCAATAATCCGTTTAATTAGATAGTCATGCCGGTCCCACAAATGAGCATGATATTGTACAGCACCAATGCTCTTTCCACAACTTCCCTCATCAAACATACAGTCATATACCCTTTTGTGACCAACATGGTAATGTTGCCGTCTTTCTTGCTTTGTCTCAAATATTAGTCGACATTCATGGCAAACTTTTTTGGCATCAAATATGATTTTCTCTTTTCTAACAACTTTCCCGCTATCTAACTCAATACAACTTTCTGAACTTGTGATTTGATAGCCATAAGTGGATTTTGATGAATGTTCCACATTCAATGCAGCATCATCTGAAGCAAAACCTTCAAATGCTTCAACTTCTTCATCACCACTTTCCCACATATTCTCAAATGTACTTTTATAGAAGCCCTCAAAGTCATAAGCAGCAACTTTATCCTCCTCTACTGACCCAAAAAGATCTTGAAACTCTGACTTTGAAATGATAGTTTTTCCCTGGGCTTTTTCTACAAGGACATTTTCTGAGGAGAGACCATGTCTTAGTCTTGCCATACCCACTCCTGAACTTTCCATACTACATAGCACAGAGCTAACTCCACTCCCCTTCAGTAAGTCTTCGTCTTTCTTAATACCTGTACTAACTGCAGATTCACAATCTCTTTCTAAAACAACTTTGCAATCCTTCACTTTGTATTCTGACTTGCACTTCTCATCCTGATATGATTTCTTTCGTCCTTTAAGTCCACTATCAAACTTAAGCTTGACAGATCCTGGATTTAGTAACTCTTTTGGCTGCTCTTCATAACATTCAGCAAAACCAGGGAATCCTTTTCTAATCATAAAAGACCTCTTTTTGCTAGTACATTCCGAAAGACCAGAAACGATACTGTCATCATTGTTATTGCTAGTTAGCCCTTCATCTAACAAAACTTCCTCATCTTTTCCTTTAGACAACATACATTTCCTTCCAAATGCCCGAACAGGACTCTCTCTTTCATCGGCTTCCGTTAATATCTCTGAACTACAGACCTCTTTTGTTTTTTCAAAAGTTTTGGAAAGAGTATTGTCTTTAGCAAATAGCTGCTTGCTCTCGCAGACAGTAACCCTGTCAAAAGCATCAACACTGGTATACCTAGAAGCCTCTCTTTTTGTCTCTTTATCTTTTATCTTTTCACACCTATCCTGAGCCTTCCTTGCAGCAAGTGAGCCTATATTTTTTTCTGGTATTACATCATATTTATTTCCTGAATGTCTCTTATCTAATACATCCACATGTGATGCATTAACATTGAGCTTTTCAGTCTTATTTCTGTCAGGATCACCACTCTGGTTCTCACTCCTCCCAGGTACATTTATCACACTTGTATTCAACTCTTCTTTTGCAATACTGTTCACAGAGGATCCTTCCACAGTACATTCTCCTGAGGTCTCTACATTCTGTTCACCATTTTCTAAATGCACTGAATCTACATTTTCATTAGGAACTGATAAACCTTGATCATCTCTTGATTCTGTATCAACACTCTCACTCAACTTAGTGTTTTCTTTGTCACTATCAGCTTCTGTATTTCTGCTTCCAGATTTTGGTTCATCTAATTCCTGAGTTTTCTGCACACTTGCAAAATCTAATTTACGAACTGCAACAAGACTTTCCTCTGCAATTTTTTGTTCATAACCAGAAGAATCTGATACACTATGAATTTTTTCTGAAGAAGAACTAGAGGCTTTAGTGACTTCCAACTTTTCTCTTCGTTCATTGGCCTTGAGGGATTTGACAATGATCTCCCAGTCATGCATAATATCTGGAAGAGGATTTACTTTTGATCTTTTAGGTTCTGGAGGACTTCCATCCTCTTCGTCTGAACCTAATGATCCTGCTTTATAAGCATGCAGTCTTCCCTGTCCACCCTCGGCATACGATGACCTTCCTTCCCGGGGAACACGACCACTACTCTGACTCTTTCCACTCGAGTACCTTGACTTCCTTGGTCGGTCTGATCTTGTTTGGGAGTCATGTTGAGAGTTGCTTGAGACACGTGCAGGCGTAGCCAATGTTGATAATCTCATTGACACATCTTGAGAAGGAACTGGTCCATGGCCAGACTCTGAAACACTGCGAGACCGTCCAGTCCGGCGGCCTACAGGAGATCTGCAAATTATCGTGAGTTATTAAGGTAACAGCTTTTATTTAGTATAAATATTACATTCCATAGTAATTCAAACACAAAATGCATCTTCTGCAAAGTCATATGCAAGGCACAAGTAGATGACAAGTGTACCTTGGTATGGTGCTAGAGGACTCCTTATCCACGGGTGGATGCTGACGACTCACATAACTGTGGTCCATTATGACTTTTTATGTTTTCAGATCTGAAACAGAAATGCCCTTAATTTCACAATAATACAAAATATCCATTTTCTAATTTTTTTGCAGACTATTAACAAGAAATGGATGAGCTCAACAGAATTAACTAAATATAAGATAATTTGAAGAATAACATCAAAATAGAATAGCAAATGCAATGCATGAACAGTGAAGATGCTGTGTGACTACACTATCGAAAATATGAAAAGAACTCCACCTAGCAGAATTTATTCATTGATTTAACAGTGCTAGACATGTTGGTTTGTTTTCCTCCCTCACCAAACAAGACCTAAATAATGTAGAGTTATCACTTGTGTGCCACAGAGTTAGTTCCTTAGGCCCAGTGCTCCACAAAATTAATATCTCACAAAATCAAGACATTAATCCCACAGATATCTAGATTAATTTTATTGATGCAGTCATTTTCATAGCTTTATGCCTAAAAATATATTTGCAAGTTTCATCATGCAAATCAACCAGAAAAAAGATATATATATATATATATATATATATATATATATATATATATATATATATATATATATATATATATATTTTTTTTTTTTTTTTTTTTTTTTTTTTTACACACACATGAATGTAAAGTGAGCAAAATGGATTAATACCTATCAGTAAACACTAGTCATTACTTTGGTCTAACATTACACCACCTACTGCAATTATAACATTTTACTTATTCTTATCTAGCATTATCCAGATCATTTTAATACACAACACCAAGCCACTCTAGCCTCCCATCCCTGAAATCCAGTTAATGTTAATCTCCCCCAACCAACCTCCACCCAGCCACCACACCACTGATGCACACTTCACACCACCACACAACCACCACCACCACCTTCCTCTCGCCATAACATGACCCACACACTGATGGCTGGCCACCTGTTATCACCCACTGATGGTCTCACTTAAGACAACCAGGATATTGACTCTCATAACCACCAAGGGAGCCCAACACCACCTGGCCTCGAGGCACCACCCAGGCCACCTTGCCACCTTACCGGACACCTCCCCCTACACACACACACGCATTCACGGGCACTGATGCTATATTACCGTCCCACACTGGCAGACGATTTTTCTTATTTTTTATTTTTCTAGGTAACACTGACTATCACAAAACACGCCATTAGCACCATTTTCTTGCGATGTGCGTAGGGGGATGCTGTATCACGCGTGGCTGTTAGGTTAGGTGAAATAAAGGGCTCAATTCACAAAATACAGCAGTGACGACGAACTACAAATAAACACATGACGCTGCTAGCCACAAAATTCAAACCACTTCCTTGTAATCCAGCAAGACACACGATTCCGTAAACCTTTCCTCTCACCACTACCACTCCAGCAGACACCCTACCCACTACCCCCCACCGAACCCACGCCACCCACGCCTCTCACCCACGTGCACCCATGTTCAGCCCTGGTATGATGTGGGTGAGTGTCTGAGAGCATGTGGAGGGTGTATGAGTAGCACGCCGCCCCTTGCCTCCCCTTACCGCCACAGGGCCAAGGGTCGCCATCTTGCTTAGGCCCCAAGACTGCTGACGCGGCCGCTCCTCGCTTCTTTACATGCTCCCTCCTCCCCCAGCACCGTGACAAGCCCTCCAACACCCCCGCCGCCGCCACCATGTGCTCCCACGCTCCTCAGCAGTTGATAGGTCCTGGGGAAATTATTATAAAATGCCCTAAGGAAGGTAAATGTCTCTTGGCTCTGTAAACACCCGCGCGACCACGTGACCTCTGCCAGACGTACGATTATTCTTTTATTGTGCTACCTGGGCTCATTGTATCGTATTTCCTCATTGTGCGTGGCTATTTACTTTCGTTATAATGTCCTTGCACACGGTCACTTCCATGATTATATTTGGATTTTTTTCAGACTGTGACCACTACGGGCTGTGTAGTATAACTAATATGCAATGACTATTTGTGTGTAGTCATAGATATATCCAAATACTCGTATAGCATCATGAATGGGTGTATCTCTCAAATTTTACTTGGTTGTTTAATAAAGTCGTGTATATAGATACTACTCGTCACGAAACATGTCGTACCGGAGCGATTGTACTGCATTAGTATTTTATAACAGCAGCGATAATCTTATATGGATGTTACCTGGTCGCAAATAAGCACATTCAGTGGTGTTGGAGGCAATAGCAACGCGTTCCACTTGCATGATAACTATTGTAGTTATGGTTACTTCATTGACAAAGTTGTGAAAGATAAAGGTAGTTCTTTCCTGTTAACAGCAAAGGATAGACACATAAAACATGATGATATACAGTGTCATCACAACGTATTCTGTATATCTGACTGATAATGCCAATTAGTGTTACAGTATACAGCAAAAATGAAAAGGCTGTGCATGATACTTATTCATTATTCAAGCATCACCTCATGGATCTATAAAATATTAAAAGAATTTCTCCCATTTAATTTTAATCACTTAGTTCTTTTCTTAAAGGCTAAAGGCTAACGTCCATTTCCATAAAACAAAATTTTCTTGCATCAAATCCCATTTTCACCTTTTTGTATTTCATTCATATTCATTGTACATGATCTTGCAATTTTTGTGGTTCCTTATCTTAGCAGAAACTGATTCACCCTCCCAGGTATATAGTTTAAGGATAAGGTCATCTATAATTCTTTATATAGCTGTGATTCCTACAGCTTTAAATAGCCTGTGACTCTACTTAGTATTTTTTTTCTTTTATGGCACAGTAACACTGTTCAACAAACTCCATCACTGTATGTAGTACAACAGATATATATTGCACAATCATGAATCCTGGCATCCCCACTGTGTTGCAATGAAAGATATAGTCTATATGAAGTAAACATGTATAGCGAATACATTCTGAACACAGCATTTAGTCACAAATCCTCATTTACTATAGATATAATTGAGGAAAATGAAGTCAGCTGGAACTGATTCTCTGTTAAATTTTTATGTAGCATAACTAACATAGATAAACATGATACACAATAGCAAACTTTGCAGATATATGAATGCGTAAAATATAAAAAGAAATCTATTCAACACAATACAAATTTAAATCTGCATGAATTGCCAAAGCAAGGAAACATTACACTTTACTTCATCAGCCACAAAATTAGATAGTTTTCTTTTAATGTAGGAAGAGCCTTAAAAAAAAAAAAAAAAAAAGGAGGCCCACTGAGGGACTGCCCTTATGGAATTGAAAGCATTAGCCAAAAGCAGAGGATGTGTCTTGAAACCTCCCCTTTGAAAGAGTTCAACTTATAAGAAGGTGGATATACAAAAGTGGGCAGGGACGGTATATGAACAGTTCAGGAGTAAAAAAAAAAAAGTGTGTGAAAGCTGAAAGAATATGATAAATTTCATAGTGACATTGTTTGTTGTGTATGTTTAGAAAATAACCAATATTATGCACACAATTGTGAAATTACTTATGAATCATTAGAAAAATCTAACTCCATTGTAAATGTTACAGAATGTAGTGAACAGACAACATTAAAGAAGACATGACTTACCTTCAAGCAGTGGCACTATTCACTTCGTACTTTATGGAGGCTGTGGCAAAGTTGATAAGGTGGTGAGCGTGGGATCGGGCAGACGTCCACACGTAGGTTTGAATCCTGCCACGTACAGTTTTAAACACTTTGCTATTTGTCGAGTGGTTTAAAGTTACCTACGTGTCACCATGATATCCAGGTTCTAGGTGGTTACACCAAAGATGCACTTGGGTGGAGATATGGACCCTAATATGGGTACCACTATAAATAAAATTAACTGTGCCACTAATGGGTGGAAGCTGAACAGTGCTTCCTGTACGTACTCTTCAAGTACACCTACAGGTGCCATAGGCCATAACATGAAAAATAAATAAATAAATAAATAATAATAATAATAAAAAAAACTCTCCACCAGCATACTTTGGGCTCTTTTCACCTTGAGCAATTCCATTTAAAGTTCAGTGGCATGTTTATGTGCAAAAGAGTGACAGTCACACTTAAAACTTATCTCCACTGTCTTCTCAACAAGACCATACTTAGCACAGATCTATAATAAACTGATAACTTTTAAAACTTTACAATGACATCACCTTTTTCTATGCACTTATGACAGACATCTTTTCTTGTGCACAGCTTGAGGATATCTTTTCATGAAATACATAATGCATTCAATACAAAACAGATTGCACATAGAAGATGCACAGATTGTCATCAACATCAGTGTCTAAAACTCCATTGGTAAATAAAAGCTTCCTCAACATCCTTCACTCATCCCTATTAACTGTGAATTTACACCAGGCCATCACAGCAAAATTTCTTTAATCCCATTACAGCTGTCTGCCCTATCTTTTTGTCCCATGCCCAATTTGCCATGCTATTATTGTGAATATTTATTTTACTTATTTACACTTACTTTCAGGTAAAATCAACTGCTCTACCATACATAGTTGAACTTTGTGACACTTGTGTACAATAAGTTATTTATTTATTTTTTTAAAGTAGAATAATGATCTGGATCTGAAGACTCTTCAGATAAGAATGACTTCATTATGACAAGAAAAAAAAAAAAAAGTGAAGAACAGTGAAATAAGTAGTATTTCCTCAGCAAGGCAGCAAGTGAGGCATGCTGACCACAGTAGCTGTCACATTTCTATTAAAACCCTCTTTACATCATACATGGGTTAAGATAAAGAAGGGGGTTAAGAAGGTTGATGCCCTGCAAGATTAATGTCCTGAAGGTTAATGCCACACAGGATCTGTGTACTGCAGAACCTAGATGCTCTATAGAGTTAGGAGGTTAGTCCCTGAGAGCTGTGTTGTCCTGCAGTGTTAAGAGGTTAGTCCCATAGAATTAAAAATTAATTTTGGTTTACATTAATGTAATATCTTTTTTCACCAATTATATGTACAAGAGTGAAGGTAAAATTCAGACTGTGTTAATTCATCATCTCTATTCTTACATGGTTTTACATAAAATCTATAAAAAGCTACATTCTGTTCAGTTAACATGGAAACAAAAGCACATTTTTTTTTCATAAAGGACATAATGTAACATTTCACAATATCACAAACCTTTTTAAAACTCTACTACATGTGCTGAAGTTATCTGGCACCCATGGAAAACTGCACACAACAACTAAGTTAACTTGATAAATGATACTGTTTTGTACTGTCACTGGTGATCAACTGTTTGGCACACATGATCAATCATACAGATGATTAACAGTGGATAGAATGTCAATGCAACGGAGTCTAATCCTGGATGACAATATTTTTAGTGAGGAGTAACGGAGGTATTGCTGCTTTGTTCCTTCAGCATTATATGGTTTCTATTCCTTTCATAATCTTTTAAAAATGATACTCCACAGGATTATATGTTAACATTCATTCTTATATTTTTTCTAAATCTTTCTTTGAAATAACTTTTCTCTTAAAGGTTTTTACTGCCACAATAAAGCAAATGATAAAATACCAGATAACCAAGATTCCTCTATGTCTACCTCACAGAGTGAATGCACATTTAGTTATTGTTATTCTACTTTTCAATAGTACTATCAAGCATACATGTCTGACAGTATTGTCACCAAGCGATTGTGTGCACCTGAGTCCAGAATTTGTTCTTGAAGCTGACCAACCAGTGCAGGTTCGTACACCCTAACAGCCTGGAAGAAAAGCTCTACCTCATTCACATGACATTCATTCACAATGGTCAACACAGCATCTAGGTCTGGGCAGCACTTCATAACACGCACACAGTAGTCAGCTAAACTTTCTTTTAGTGTGTCTGATATGCTTTTTGTATCTTTTTCTCCATACTTTTGTCTAATTCTGGGAGTTATATTTTTCTTGTCTCTGCTAACATTACTAGTACTTACTGATGAGTCTGTAAGATTGCTAATTCTACTTCCGTCATCCGTTTTTTCTCTTTCCCTCTTTGAAACTACCTTTCCTTCCTGTTCAGTCTCCGTTTCTGCTCGTGGTACTGATGAGCAATCAGTGTCAACATCCATTTCCTCAGAAGAAAGACTCTGCCTTTTGCTCTTACTACTCAGTCTCCGGTGTCTTCTTCCAGATCTGTTCCTTAACCTCTCCTTTTTAATGTGCGGCTCTTGATCATCCTGAGAAAATCAAAATAAGGGTGAGGTTAGAAGAAAATACCTGAAATCCAACAAGAAATATGCTTACAATGAATAGTGATCTCTTTAATAGATTTGGTATAAGTGTATAATCAATATACCTTAAGACTTAGGTTTCCTGATAAATACTATAATGCAAAATTACTTGGTTCTCAATACTGGCAGCTTGAAAAAATAGGAGAATGTTCTAGCAAAGCTACTACTATCTGTGTGTGTGTGTGTGTGTGTGTGTGTGTGTGTGTGTGTGTGTGTGTGTGTGTGTGTGTGTGTGTGTGTGTGTGTGTGTGTGTGTGTGCGAGCATCACAGGGAATACTCATACGTGGGTGAAATGTTCGTGATCACAATTTCAAACTATCACAAGCATTTTATGCAAACAAAAAGGAGCAAGAATTTTTACCTCACCCTCATTGCATGTAATGCATGTAATTCTTATCTCCAGATAAACAAAGTATATCATCAATATAAAATTAACAAAATGTATTACTGAATGAAAAATACAAGTAGGCCACTCAATCAATATGGACAATGAGAATCCAGTCTTGGAAAGTACTATATCACATGTGACAAAGTATTTGTAACAATTTTCTGCTGCAGGCAATGATAATCATGAGATATGATGGTGATGATCCTTCATACATGCAACTACATTGTCAGATTAGAAATAATAAACAAAATTACATTTAATAATATCCTACCTTGACTGGAACAGCAACATAATGATAGCTGCCTCCATGTGTGAGGGCCAACAGCTTGCCAACATGTAAAAGAATGCTGGGTTGGCGCATGGTTGGCACTAACAGTTCACATAAGCCTAGTGCATACACCAGTCTCTCTGCTCTCTCTTCTTCATACAATTCCTCCACTTTTTCCACTTTGGCCATGTGTTCCACATATGCAACTAAGATTGGTTCAAGCAATGACTCATACTGATCAAAGCTACCTGCAAATAAAAACTGTGGATAAGAATTATTTCACATATTCTTCCCTGAACTTTGAAAGACTCTGTCTTTTACATTTAGCTTTAAACACTATTATCAAGAGTTGTTGAAATTCTGCAATATGAATAATATCTCAGCAAATATTAACTTATTGTCTGCACTGCTGGTGTGGCCACAAAACTGTAGAGGATAAGCACTCCACGGTGGACAGCAAGTGGGTTCTCTTGCCCACCATTCTTCTCCCACTGCTTCAAAAAGTGCTTCATTACCAAAACTACTCCTTCAATCAGACCTGTCAAAATCCAGTTTTGCTTTGATTAGAATACCAAAGAAATAGTATCAAGAGGAGTTTGTAACTTATCAGAATCACACCTTTCTGTCTTGATCACCTGACTTATAGTCCTCATGTACCTCACTACTAAATGACTGTACACCAAACTTCAGAGACTAGTGTACTCTTCACAGTTTCAATTTAGAAAATATACCCATTTCTTGATCACTTTTCACAAATTATTGAAGTTATTCCCTTTTAATACAATAAGATAAGGCCAAATCAATCAAATTAAACATGGTAGATCTATTTCCATCTTTAGAATATTTTTGACATGTTGCCGAGGCCTAAAAGTGTTGCTTTTACGACACAATCCAACTCACCTGATTCAGAGTAGTGTGCAGCCATATAGCACTGGTCAGCAGGAAGCCAAAGATATAAAAGAACCTCTAGGAACTCAAATACAGCATTCAAAAGATTGTCTGAAAAGAAATAATCAAGAAAAAAAGAGAAAAAATTGAAATGATAACTTTCCAAATGCTCAGTACTGAAAAGCAATGCTCTTAAAAATTGTAAACAATGACTAGACACTTTGGAAAATTTAATGATTATATTCTTCCAAATCTATGCATACCATTTTACATCAGATGGAAAAAAAAAAAAGAAAATTGTAGTTACTAACCACTTAGACTATTTTTAAGCAAGAAAACTAAAGCTTCCTTCATAGACTCGTGGCTCTTGAGTGCAGTGACCAAAGGATACCGGCAGCGCTTCTCCATGGGTACTCTGTAGGTGACGTGCCAAAGCAGGAGCTTCAAGAGACGGAAGGCCTCCACCAGGGTAGGAACATCATCTGTTGAGTGCAGGATGGCCAAGCAGGAAGGAAGAAGGGATTCACTCGCAATAACCTTCTCACAACCCTCAGCCTGACAGCACAAGTTGGCAACTACACCAACCACAACTTCCTAAGAGGGAATAATGTGTCATTATGGACTTTCTGAAATGCTACTGCTGCTACTATTGATGACTGCTGATGATATGATACTCAATTAAAGCAAAATAAAAACATATTTAGGAGGAATAGGAAAATAAAGTGATAACAATGTATACAAAAGATGAGAAGGATGTGCTGGCAGGCCAATTACATTATTATGAACAGGTACATATTGCAGACTTCTAAGTAACTACATGAAAGCAACTAATTACAAAGAGGTGCCTTTATTTTTGTAGCTAAGTTGATTAGTGAACAAAAAGAGGCAGATCACTATTTAAGTCCATGAAGAGATAAATAGATTAACAAATAGAGAGACTGACAGACTAATTAACTACAAATAGCCAGACAATAATTATGTTTGCTTACAGTGAGACGAGGTGCTCGAGAAAGTGTGATGATCTCTTTGGCCAGCTGCAGAATGTCCACCACCTCCAGATTCAGAAGATGGGACACTACATCTGGCTCAGCAGTCATGTCCCACAACTGACAAGCTGCATTTTCAACATCTTCCTCTAGCTCTAGAACACTGCTAGTACTAAGGCTGCTATGCTGGTGAGTAAGGATGAGTTTTGAATACATTTATATCTAATAAGATCACAGTATCAAAATTCAAACAACATGCACAGAGTAAATCTTTCAATATAAAGTCATTACATGAAAATTACCTGGTTTTCTGTATGTTCTGTATCAGCTTCATCTCCACTAGTTGTTTTATGATCAATCTTCAAGCATCTATCACCAGAGGTCAAATATTTCGGTAAGGCCTGTAATTTTGGTTATATACATTTTCAAAACATCAATTCAATCAAAAGTATAACACAAGTAAAGCTTTACTTGACCATTTTCCTAACCCAGATCTAGATAAGGTAAACAGAAGAGAAGTACCAGTAAAAGCTCAGTCAGTCTACAGTATACAAAAATTACTAAATTTTCCTCAAACAAGAGTCAAATTAATTCATCAGATGATCTCCAAAGTTAGATACATGATGATCCATTTGTATAAAAAAAAAAACTGACTGAGTGACTACAAGGCTGCAGACAAAAAGACTTCATTAGTAGCTGAAGGTTTGCAATGAATTCCTCAAAAGATTATACAAACATGCATTCCAAGAAGACAGTTCAACAAAAAATAAACCAATAATAGGTCATAATCATGATAAACATTATAAGACATTAAAGAATATGTTTTATATGACAAGAAAATGTATTATTGTTTCTGAGCTTTCTCGCTTGAGAATAAGACAAAGCATGTGGAGTGTATATCCATGCCAAAAACAATCATAAGCACAATGAATTGGCCAAATTAAGGCAAAGGAGTCCCTGAGACAGTTGTTGTTCCATAGAAAATAACAGAATGCTTGCTCCAATCATGTGATTTAGCTACAAAATCTTTGATACATCTTTTATGGTGATCTACTAGTTGTACAGAAACAGCTGGCAAATAATTCAAGAAATTTTGATAAGCTGGAAAAAAAAGTTAGAAATGTCATTAAGATAATCAAAGACACTCCCATCTATGCCAGCAAACCTCTGTAATGGTGAGGAGAGTGTGAAGGACCCAGCGATGTGTGTAGGTTGTAGAGCCAATCGCATCTCCACGTAGTATAGCACATTCTGCCTCTCCTAGTTCATCTGGCAATGGAGGATTTACTAAACTCTGAAAAAGACAAAATCATAGATATGTAGAAAAAGAAAAAAAGATTCTTTTATTCTCATTAATTTAAGGTGATACTTCACATACTTGAGTGATGGTTAGTTGTACAAAATTTTTTAAACAAATTGATAATTATGAATACATTAATCTCACTTTTCACATTCATATGTAAGATTCAAAGAAAAAAAAGGAATAATACAGTGATAACACGCTGGCCTGGCACCGTTACAGTTGGGAGATCAAGTCTCGCTCAGGCTCTTGAATTTAAGCTGTTTACTGGGAGGTTACTGCTGTGATTGGAGTGCCACTATGGGGAGTTGGGTTTACCTTGCTGATATTCTGGAGAGTATCAGATATGATGGATAACATATAACATATAACATAACATAAATAATAGGATAACAAAGGGCCACCAGGGCCCATCTAGGTTATCCTGTATCAGTCGCACAGCGACCTCGTCATCAGATACCAGAACTAAAACCAATGAACTTTAACTTTAACTTTAAATGCAATGCCATATTGCCTCCACATGATAGGAGAATCCAGTAAAAAATGTGCTAACTCCAAAATCACCATGATTTTCTTCTGTATCGCAAGGAGAGGCAAAGTAGTGTTGTATGTTGACTTCAAGATTGTGGAACATAACATTCACTACAATCATAACTTTACTCAAGGCAAAAGATCTGAAAATAACTTTTAACTCAATAAAAATAACATACAAAGTTCTCAAATTTTACCTTGGATATCAAAACTATATACACATAACACAGGTAAATGTTGTTCTTGACTGAAATATATCAACATGAACAATTGTGATTTCCCAGCAGGTTTTTAATGTATTCTTTCTTAACATACATACATACACACATCATATATATATATATATATATATATATATATATATATATATATATATATATATATATATATATATATATATATATATATATATATATATATATATATATCACCAGCAGACAGTAAATATTAGTCACACACAAATATAAACAATTCTCATGTTAGACAGAATACTAGATGGTACTAATAATTTAAATGATAGCTACTTGATACTTGACCAGCAGTGTTTGAAGGATGGGATCAAACAGTAAGAGGACTGTTTGTAAGTTTAGTTCAGTTATCTATCAGAGAAACTAAAATTACTAACCTCCATTACCAACTTATTACTGTCATCCCCTTCATCCACATCTGTTGCTCTTTCCTCCAGTGGAGATGACTTTTCATTGTTGTCAGTGCAAATCTCTGGCATTTGTTGTGGAATTGGCTCTTGTGTGGGATCTGCCTGAGGAGTTTTTTCTGGTGAAGTGGATGCCATCTTCAGGATGACTGAAGTTAAGGCAACACTGAAGGGAAAACACCATTTCAGATGACTCTAACACCAGCAACTTGTAATAGTCTGAAGATAATTGAACACACCCTCAATCTTCTGCTATTGTATTTCCTGCACTTTTAAAATGTTAAACAGAATGGTGGAAAATATGATATAAGAAATTTCCTTCATGATTATTCATCTACCTGTTTTTTTTAAGAGACTGAAGCTCCTCCCCAGTTAAGTGTTTGCACCAACTACTTGCCTTCACCATCAGATCTTCAAGGTTATATAGTGCACTGGGAAAGAGATTGAGGGAAATAGAAGTACTGAACTACATATTCTCTAAATCAATGTTCCTGACAGCTAGTGATCTTTTGGAACAAGGGAAAGAAGATAACTTACCTGAAGCTGCCAGGAATGTCTTCAGCCAGTTCTGGGAGTGGTTGTTTTTGGGCGAGTGAACCTAAATTTCAGATAATATCTACTGATCAAAACACTATAAGCTTTAATAACCTACATAGTTTCTCCCTTCACAGTGGTAGAGGGTGTCCTTAGCTTGATTCAGCGCAGTAGGATGATTATTGCACAGAGTACACGTCACGCAGCCACCACCTGCTCGTTTGTTTTGTTTATGCCTCGACTCGCCGTCCGCTGCCGCCACCCAGCACTCGCCACCCCGGGCGCTGCTTGTTTGCTTGTTTGTTTGCTTTACGTAAGAGGAGAAAACTGGCCAAGGGCAACAGAAAGAGTTCATAGATTTAGGAGAATAACCGTTGCTGTCTACCACAGAAGCAATAGAAAAGTCAGAGAGGAAACTTGAGATGAAGTTGCAGAGAGAAGGAAAGAAGCCGTAGGAGAGTGCTGGTAGTTTTGAGATCAAAGCCTTGTGCCAGACTCAATCAAAAGCTTTTGGTATGTCTAAGGCAACATTAAAAGTTTCACCAAAATCTCTAAAAGAGGATAACCAAGACTTACCTAGTAAAGAGAGCCACAGATCACCAGCCCTTAAGTCTTCCGAAGGTTTAGGCCAGATAAGGCTTGAAAAACATCATTAGTATTAATTACGAATAATTTTAATCGAAGGCATAAAATAATCAGAGAGGAAAAGGAGGAACAATCCCAAAAGGTTTGAAAGAAGAGTTCAGCTTTAGAAGCAGCTATATAGGTTAGATGGCAGGGGGGCCATCAAGATAATAAATAAAAAAGGGAAAGATGAAATTGGAGATGTTTTTCATCAGATGCCAGAAATCTCGAGGGGAGTTGGATTTCGAGAAAAAAAAAAGTTGTACTTTCTATTAATGAAAGAGTGTTTGGGAAGTTGGAGAACGGTATGATTCCGTGTAGGTAGAAATATAAAGATTGATGGAAGGCTCAAGTACCCATTGGTCTGCGAGGAAAAATAAGTGAGATATTGTTTCTTTTCATACATTTTCCTTTTTGTTTTACACGTTTACTCAATAGAATACTTTTCATACGAAATTCTGCGTTATCATCATAATCTTTTACCATACATTCTTTTACAAAATATAATACTATTACGGTTACTGTTTTATAAATAGCAGCATGTGAAATATGATTTGCTTTTCACATGTATATTGTTCCTTTTCAAGACATGATAACGTGTTATGGTGAAAAGGTTTTAGCTCCGTTGTGGCTGCGTGTTGACGAGCGGGAGGGAGGACTGGCTGCGGCGGCCGCGGCGAAGACGGTCAATATCTGCCAGAGTTCCACACTGTGTTCACCATGAGTGATACCGAGCTTCCGTCAGGCTGGGAGAAGCGTGTCAGCCGCTCCACAGGTATACATTTTGATGATTATTTCCCTCTGGTGATGTCACTTGAGTGGTAAATATTTCCTTATTATTTCAGTCTCATCATGGCTTTTCTTGCCCATCTCACCACGTGAAACTTGCCATTCATAGTAACTTGAACATCATATGTACCCACCGCAAATAATTTGTAATACTAACAGCGATTTTTAAAGATATATCTTTTTTTGGGGGGTGGAGACCAAGTTCGCACGCATCCGTGACAACTCTCTGACGTGACACACCTAATGATGTGATGGATTTATTAGCCTTATCAGTTATATCAGGTTAAGTCAGGTTAGATCAGTTTGGTTATTATAACTTAAATTAGTTAGGTTATTATTATTATTATTATTTATTTATTTATTTATTTATTTATTATTATTATTATTATTTTTTGTTTATTTAGTTAGGTTAGTTTTAACATTAGGCTACAAAAATGTTTTCTTACAAATTTGACTTTTTAACATTTATGAAGTTGTCACTGCTAAAGACAGTGTGGAATATATATATATATATATATATATATATATATATATATATATATATATATATATATATATATAGCTCCTGCTTACTTGGCTCCCTCCTCACATTTTCCACAGTTTTCAACTTCTGAATGTGTTAAAACCATTTTCACCATAATTTGCCCTAAACCAGTGTTTCTTAACCTGAGGGGCATGTCCCCCCTGGGGAGCATCAGTAATTTTTAAGGGAGGGTACAAGTCCTTTGCAAAAAGAAAGAATTTCTCTGATTATAATTATCATCCTCTTAACAAGAGCATGATCAAGTAATAAGAAGTTTGTGAAAAATGCAAAAGCGTCATCTTTTTTCTTAAACATTTGGGAGGGATTTGTATTCATAGATGCAAGGTGGACATGGAGGGAAGAACAAATTTCTAGAGGGGGGGTGTAGTTCTAAAATGGTTAAGAACCACTGCCTAAAATAATCTATTTACACCACACCACCCTCATGCCTCTCCCTACCAGCACTGGTAACTTATCTTACGCAGCTCACTATTCTTCTTGCACTGCACTAACTCATAATAATAATTAAAAACAACCAAGTCCTCGTTGTTAACTTTCAAAACATTCTTTAGAAAAACACATGCTGCGTGGGGCAAGAGCCAGGCCTTACTGTTCCTTGGTTTACAGTGAGGCAGGGGTGAGCTTCGACTCACAATATCCCAATCTGCCACTAATACCCACTCACAAAGCACATCTTAAGTGATAATATGTTAATATAATTTAGTTTGATTTGATTATAGTAAGAGTTCTAGTGTGTATATACACAGACATTAACATGAGTTTCCTCAAGCTATAACATTTGATAAATTTGATTAGTTGTATTCATCACTAGTGACATACAAGTTGAATTCATGCATGTATGTCTTGCTGCAGGTATGACTTACTACTTGAATATCTACACCAAGGAGAGCCAGTGGGATGTTCCAACAGAACCAGCCAAACCAGCAGCAGGTAGTGGCAGTGGTGGGCCAGACAGAGTACAGTGTTCTCACCTACTGGTGAAACATGCTGGTTCTCGTAGACCATCATCATGGCGTCAGGAAAAAATTACTATTTCAAAGGAAGAAGCTATTGAGACTCTGACCGGTAAGTTAAGTTAATTTAAGTACAGAGGATGAAGAGCAAGTTTGTACAGTGTATAGAAGAGAAAGGCCACTTGAGGGTTGAAAGGATATAGTAAAGTGATTTAGGCATGAAAAGTTATGTCATAGGGAAACTGTAACTAACCATCATAGCCCACAGAATTTATTACCATCAGTCTTAGCAGTCAGAAGTGATTGATCATATCCCAATCACTGTCTACCACTAGAATGCATCCACAATTTGTTGACTGAATTTATGGAATCAAATAGGTTCTTAACATTATTTTCCAGGGTTTAGATTTTTTGCAAAACAAGTTTATATTATGACTTCAGGGGTTAGTAAAACAATTTATTTGATCAAAATAAACATTATATGTAGGAGAAAATTATGGCAGCAGCCTGACATATGCAGGTCATGCAAAGCTAAGTTTGTTTTGTTTAGAAAAACTCCATTCCAAGCAATATTTATAATAATGCTTTATTGCCTCAAATGAGGATATTATTTACTCATATTTAATATTATTTATAGTTGTACTTATAATAACAGGAAAACTGGCAGAGATTGTTATGACTAATACAAATTTGACTTATGTTTGATATTATATGATGACTGAGTTGTTTGAAATGCACAATTTAGTTTTTGCTGATCAGTGGGCTTGGCGATGATTTGCAAAATACAGACCCATTGGTTTAAACTAAGAAATATTTGAATAGAGGCAGGGAACGTTCTTTCTGCCAAAGACGAGAAACATGGTGCTTCATGTAAATAAATTTTACACTCACATTTTCAATCTTTGAACTGGATATTCCCTACTCAACTATTTTCTTATATAGCACGTCTTACCTATACATAATTTATGCCCTATTACTCAAACTGAAGGGAAAAATAATACTACATGGTTACTAGAAAACAATTTTTTTATTCGCAGAATACCGTGCAGAAATCACATCTGGACAGTCCTCATTTGCTGAATTAGCTAGTAGGGTAAGTGAATTTCTGCTTCTTAGAAATATTTCTCTCAAATTTTTTCCATTTGAAAAATAGTTTTATGCACATCAACTTGTATTTCAGGTTATGATTGGTTGTAATGAAAAATCCATTTTTCATTTCTCTCAGGTGTCTGACTGTAGCTCGGCCAAGCGTGGAGGAGATCTTGGATTGTTTGGTCGTGGAGCAATGCAAAAGCCATTTGAAGATGCTGCATTTGCCTTGAAGGTTGGCGAATTGAGCAAGATAGTGGACACCGATTCAGGAGTCCATATCATTTTGCGTACAGCATAAACTTGTAACTTCCAATAACTTCTCTCATCACAAACACAAGGAATGTTACAAAACTTTTGTGCTAGAAAATTTGTCAATGATTTGCTCTAATACCATAAAGGTAATTTTAAATTCTTCCAGGTATAAGTCGTTTCTATCATCAAAGTAATGATATTCACGAACCCATCATCCTAAACATTACATATGTTATGTATAAATAAAGGTTTACCGAAATCATGCTTTGACATACCTAAATGTTCAAAATACTTTATAAAGCAAAAATATTCCTGAGCCCTCTTCATTTATATAATTTTACAACTGATAAAGCTTAGTCAACATACAATCATGTCCAGTATGTCTCATGTGTTATTACAAATGGAGTGTTGCCTTTGTACTAAAATTAGTTCTGATGGCAATTTGGCAAAAAAATTCTTGAAGGAAATGATTAATTTAGTAAACCTATTGTGCAAAGGAGTTAAGTTACAAAACCTGAATAGAATATACATGGAAATAACACTACTAGAGTTTCTGTGAGTTCAACAAAAAAATCTTTCCTATGCTAATGTCTAACAACTATGAAGGAATGGCAATTGTACAAAGGCAACATTCTCTCCCTGCAATACTAACACACTCTTTTCAAATTTTACTTTGTGCACTATTTACACTAGTTAGAACATGAAGATAACCCCAAAAAATGGAACAATAGTGATGATTGCATCTATAAAAAGGAGTATCTATGTACTTGGAAATATTTGATTGCATCTAAAAAAGGAAATAACTTTCACTTGAGATAAAAGCCAATTCAATGTGTTTATAATAATTGATGAGGTTGGACTTGCCTCACCCCCATGAAAATCTGCACTTGGTTCACAAGCCACAATTTTCTTAATTTCTGAAAACATCAGATTAACAAATTTGGATGACTTAACAGTCCTTGTCCACATAGAGTGAGTCTGGAGGGAGTCAGAAAGAATGCTTTACATGTTATTGCTTTTTTTTTTTAAGTCACTACAGGTCTTTTGTGAAAAATTATATAATCTTGCTTTGTCAAATACTAATTACAACATGCTAAGTAAAATTATGAAAAGGTGGGCTGTATTTAGTGATAAATATATAATGTTTTATTTGATCTACTTAGCAAGTCCAATACTATACTGTAAACTGCTAGGAACTTGAGATCATGTTTGTAAATAGTCTAACATTATATTGATATATCCACCTATATACCAGTCTCATCCTCTTTGAAGAAGTATACATACAAGTATTTCCTCACATTTTAGCTTTTAGGCCCTCTAGGAAGAGATGACCCATTCTCACAGCACTATAATGCATGTGAGTCGATTGCATAGCATATCTAGTAATTGCTGTTGCAGGACATAACAGCTGTGCTAGTTATCCCTAATGCACCATAATAGACCTGCTTCTTTCACATCAGAACTAGTCAACTAGCCATAGTTGTGTGTTGGTGTAGCACTAGCAGGCCTAAATGGGCTTAGCTACCTGGCTTGGAACATTGTTTATTCACTTGAAACATTAATTGGATAAAATAGATAAAAAACATAACACACACACACCTGCTTCCTATTTATCATTTCCATGTGCAACCATTCCTTCTTAGTCCAGACATAACTCTTTTATCTAATGTTTTCTTCACACTCCCAGTCTCATTCACCAATCACTCTTCCTTTGTTTATCTTAAGTTCATATCATATGGTACTTCCTCAATCCATGTTACTTTTTTACATTATCATAGATTGTCTCTGCTTTCATGTTCCATATTTTAGCTACAGAAAATGCAGTTCACATCTACTCCCTCAACCTCTTCTCTGCATTCATTTTGAACACTTTCCAATCCTCCTTGCATCTCTGCTTCAATGTTTTTAACATTCATCCTAAATTTAATGACATTTATTGCCATCACGAGGAATTTGTTAGAAGCCATACTTGTCATCCTCTTCCACACTTCTTAAGCAGTAAAGGTAGTCATTGACTGAAGACCTAGTTATATTTGCACAAAAGTAAATATGATTGAAATCTATTGCATATGTTTTATCACCTAAGCTGGACTTCAAATAATTTTGCATCAGTCTTTGGCTGATTTATTAACAAAAGTAATCCTCATCCTCTTTATAGACACTAACTGTTAGAAGTGGAAAAAGTGGAAGTTATGATTGGTATGCAGGGGATTGTGGTTAGTGTATAAGACTGAGCAGGATGTTTGAGAGGTGCTTTTGTGAGCAGTCCTGTAATATTACATTTCATAAACTAGATTTAATTTAAAAAATTTCTTTACAAAATTTCATAATGCCTGGTGTATGAAACACTAAACAATCAAATTGGTCAGTCAACAACTACCCATAATTTTACACTTGTTAGTGCAGTATCTGATTCAAATGCAACTTCTACTAGATACAAATTTCTATCTATAGTCCTCACATCCACCTCCCTTACATCATCATCCACACAGAAATTAAATATCAAGGCAACATTGCACATCCCTAATGTGCCCTGCTTCAACAGGATATCATTCACACATTGTTTCTCAATTGCTCAACTGCTCTCATTAAAAATTCATTTTAACAATTAGCTACCTACCTATACAAACTACGGAAAAAATTTTAACAGCCTACAATATCATGTTATATATTTAAAATTCACGATCACCCAAAACACACCCTTGCCTTTAACCACGCACTAGACACATACCTATCCTACAGCAAACACCTGATCCTATGAGACAATCCTCTTTACCATCACTTTACCAACACCACTGGATATAGCCTTAAAACTAGTACTCACGCTTTATTTCAAAGAAAAATGCATGCACTTGCACTGTCAATCACTATGATGTTGCTCCAGAAACCAACATTTTACTATCTTACTAACCACTCATAGCAATTTTGCATCAAACATTCTGCACAAATCCAAACCTGCACCTTTCACCTCCTTCACTCACTCTTGTATTTCTTTCCCTGTGATCAAAGACTTAAACTCTTCCACATTGATAAACATAATGATGCTGAGGGCTCAAGTATTACTGCCAGCACTGCACTGCTATCTAATGTTTTACAAGTTAGCACCTCTGATGATTCCAGTGCTTACTTAATTATATCTCGAGACTGACCCATTCAAATGGCTTGAAAGACTTTGTTACAATTATAACAGAATAATTTACTTTCATAATTGAAACAATATTTCAGAATATTCCTATAAATTTAAAATAAAATGGTTCAAAGTGTATAGTTATTGATAAAAATATCTTAATTACAATGATAAACATTTGTTATTTTATATAAGATTCATTATATATTTATAAAAATTTCCTCAAATGTAGATACCACATATCTTGGCTTATATGATGACTCTATGCCCAATACAGAATGTCAAATTTATACATAACTATAACCTGCTCATGAACTTACTGATCGGTAGAATCAGCAAAACAGTAAACATACGGAAACAGAGAACAACCCCACTAGTTTTTACATGATCAGTAACTTTTCCTGAAATGTTGCATGCCAGGAAGCCTGAAGGCAGATGTTATTGAAGGATTTCATATATGAAGCTGTAACAGATTAGGATTTCACATGTTAAATATCTGATTTCCTCATGTGAGCTTTGTTACAGGTGAAATGTGTGTGAATGCAAATTGAAATCTCTCAATAAAGGGTTTACCTTCTGGTGCCTGTCATGTCCCATTTCAGACAAATCAAGCACCTCATATACACTAGTTGGCTGCCCTCTTCTTTATATGATTATTTACTTTCATAATGGCTGGTGTATGAAACATACACCATATGTGATGTTTTGATGATCTTACTGATGAGTGACAAGTAAGGATAATGACACCTTTCTTTGCAAACCATACATGAACAGCAGAGGGGCTTGGTTGATTTCACTGTATTGCCTGGTTTGCCTATCTGATTTCACAAGTTTCCATTATAATTTCTCTTGTAAAAGTACACCATTACAAATACCACCCAATATAGTTGAGTTAGCTCAAAATCTTATCTTGAAAATTTGTGGGTCTTACTTAATCAGTAACCTTATAAGCCAAGACATGCAGTAAGTCAGTTTATCACCAGTGAACTCTCTTGAACAATATTACCAAGAATCAGATATTCTACAAGCTTATCATGCATTGCTTGACAGTCTTGTGTCAACTTTACTTCGTCTGTTAACAGGAAAACATGACAGGTTGACACAAATTATTGCAATGTGAAATCTGACTGCAGATTAAAAAAAAAAAAAGTGACTGATATAATTACATAACACACTATATACAAAATCATTTTTATGATTAAGTTTCTTGAAAGTGAGGAACTTTACAAAAGTAAAGCTTTCAAATAAGCACTGATTTAGGCCATTATTTCTAATGGCATTTTTAGTACAGATTTCTAGAGACTATGCCTGATCTGTATTGGAATAGTCCTCACTGGAAGGTTCTGCTGCATGACCATTCTGTGGTAGTGTAGACACCTCTGGAGCACTGTCTGAATCTTGTTGGAGCTCTGGAGTGGGTGTGCCTGACATGCGGTCACCCAACACTCCCTGGATGCGTCTGCACATGCCACTCATCAGAGGACGCTTTATGTCTGGTCCACCAAAGTCTGTCTCGGCCAACAAGCGCTTAGCTCCCACTCCTTTGGTTTTCAGCATATTATTTATGACTCTCAGATCCTGAAAAACAATTTGGTCAGAACAATTTTTCTTCTAATTCACTGAGAGAGAGAGAGAGAGAGAGAGAGAGAGAGAGAGAGAGAGAGAGAGAGAGAGAGAGAGAGAGAGAGAGAGAGAGAGAGAGAGAGAGAGAGAGAGAGAGAGAGAGAGAGCCATCACATCCAGTTTTGTTAGTATATTTCAGAAATTAAATGCTATTTTTTTCTGTACTGGTTTACAAGCTTTAGTGGCACTTAACCCCTTCAATACCATGATACATATCCATATTCATTCTGGTTATTATTTGGCATTAAAATCATGAAAACCGTAACTATTAATCCTCTGATCTCCACAGACCCTTCCAAATGTCAAAAAAATTATTTAATCATACATAAATCTCAAGGTGAAAATGTGTCCCAGTATTGAAGGGATTAATTATGACAATAAAATGCCAAGATTTTACATACTTTACATCATATACATCAAGAATAAACTGTACACAAACATAATTTTCGCACCTTAGCTGGACTGCGATTAAAGTAATATGGCAGTGGTTTCCGAGGTGACATTGCTGTATTGCCTTTCACTGGACTGAGATTGTTGATGTAAACAGAGTGATTGGAGGAGATTCTTCGCCGTGGTGACACGGGTGTGTGTCGTACAACTGGCAATGGTGATAATGGAGGAAGGTCACCCTGAAATACATTAAAATTACTAATCCGCTTAACAGTGGTAAGCCAGACAATACTCAGAAAAAAATGGTTATCATTTTATCTGAATTCTAAAATAAGAAATTCATACCTCTTGAACTGCTCTGAACTTCAAAGCAAAAGCTTTCATCTTTTGTACATATACTTGATTGTAGAATAATATGAGATCACCTCTTTCCTCTTGGTCAAAGCTGGTTGATGTTCCAGTCATCTGACTTGGTGTTGCTGGAGGGGCACTTCCTTCCTGTTGCCCCCTACAACCTTGTAAAGCAAAACACATAAAATTATATTTATGTACACTTAATATGAATATCAAGATCAACCTCATTTCTCAAATATATAGAAAAGAACAATAACTTTTTTCATGTGATAACCATACTGCAAAGGCTTGTCACACACAATAAGGTTGAATAAATCCACCAACCTTCCACTTTCAAGGCAACATTTGGAGCACTGGATCTTGATATCAACACACTGCGGTAGACATGTGAGGCTGCTTGTGGTTGGCTTCTGTAGTGTTTCATTATTTCTTGGAATATTCTATCATTTCCCGTGACTTTGCATGTTATGTATATAGCACACATGATCATCTGATCCATGTGTCTATCTTGCATCAGTTCTGTGTAGTGGATAATGGAGTGCTCAAAACATGTCCATATTTTTTTCCTAAGCTCTTTTTCATTAACATCAAGTCTATCACAGAGCTCTCGTAATCTCATGTTGGCCAACGTGTAGAACTGGAAATGGGAGAAAATGTTTAAGACATAAAATATATATCAAAGTTCAGATAACATATATACATGATTCACATGATCATGCAATGGAAACAATGACAAATTTTCTTTACCAAGCTTTCTGTTTTTGGTAGAAAATGAGATTTAATAAAATTTTAGTCAATTACCTTTCGGCAAAACAGGGCTAGGGAACCATGCCTCTTTGGTCTGTCTTTCTTCTTGTCTGTGCTGGGTGGATCAGCTGCCTTCTCTGAAGTGTTCTCTGCACTACTCTCTGCAGAGCCAGCTGCTCCCTGAGAAATGGCCAGAAAAGGATCAAAGGTTACTCTTGAAAAATCAACTTCAAACAAAATTTACATATATGGTGATAAAAATTAATTATCTAGAAAATATGAGGAAGCTGCAAGAACTTTTACTCCATCAACCAGCTGTCCCATCAACAGGGAGGAAGTATGGATCTTACTTGAATAGTAATGAGACTGGGCGGTTTCTGGATTGTGGAGGGAGCACAAGTTGTGATAACAGAGGTTCCAGTGGTTCCTCTGTTATTGAATGATGAAGACCGTGACACCGCAAGTGTTGGAACAGTATTTGATGAAGCAGTTGAAGAAGATGGTGGAAAAAGTGTCCTTCTTGCTGATGACTGACTGACTGGAGACTGAAATCTTTCTGAGATCGTGGATAACGGTGAAAGTTGAAGATCTGAAGAGAAAAAGATCACAATATAAAAGCTAAAGTAAAAAAAAAAAAAAAATTGCATATGGCTGAAGAAATACCAGAGGCATCTTGCAACTTCTAAGAAAACTTAAAACATCACATTCTTTACATCTTCAAAACAGACATCTATTCAACAGCAGGTATAATATAAAAATCTTATCATGAAAAAATTTAACTGAAAAATACTTACTAATTGGAGTGGCCTTGTCATTGACTAGTTTTGTAGCTGGGGACATGGGAGTTGTGGCAAGACCAACTGAAGGAGTGGTTGAGTTCATCTCAGTCTCAAGCTGATCAGAGAAGTTAACATCTTGACATGATGGAATATCCATGTTACTATTCTGCAGTATTTGCCATAAGGATGAATCTCTTTTCCATGCAAGGGAGTCCAGGATTTGTTCTTCAATCTGTACATAATAGATTTCATTAAAATATCAGAGTGAGCTGATTAAAGATCTACATAAAATCCACAAATAAATCACAATCAAAGGAGTGAGTATGTGGGTAGTTTCATTAAATGAATAAACATGAGAATCTTTGTCCAAGAACATAAACAACAAACAGCAACACATTTCACTCCAAATAATAATCTGAGTTTTAAATGTACTCAAATAAAAAAATAACTTCTGATCAATGTAGATCTTCAAAAGATCTTTACTTACTCCTTTGAGATGCTTTACTAACTCTCTGGAGAGTTGGTTATCTGACTGCTTCTCAGATCGGATAACAGGCTCAATGATCCGAATGAAGTAATATGGTTCAACTTGAGCAAACTGTAAAAGAAATAAAATATCCATATCTCAATTGGTAGATAACAATATATGAGAAGAGCATCATCCAAAAAAACAAGAAATAGATTTAAGAGAAAAGGACAGAGAAAATATATATTAATACAGTAAAAACTAAGTGTAAAAAAAATTTTCAATAAGAAATGTGTTACAAACATAATTAGCAGTAAAATTAAAGCAACAATGAGTACTGACATGTCACATTTAAACTGAGCAGACTGACAATACTTACTTGCAATGACCAGGGAAAACGTCTCGGGTCATTGTAAGACCTTAGCACTATTTCAACACAGCAAGTGAACAGAGTTTTATGGAACAACTCTTCTTGCAGAATCAGCTGAAAGAAAATTACAATTATAATCTTATTCATAATAAGTACTACTACCCCACTCTCTGCAGATCAACCTATTTTCCTTACACTTCCTTATTATCATGTTTAAAGACTTCTAATATGAAGAAATAATGAAAGGGCTTACTGTCAAGTCAACTCCTCTTCTCTTCTCATCCATCAATATATGTTCTAAAAAGGTGTAGTACAGAATTTGACCCATCTGCAACCTCATCTTGGCAAAGTCCATACTAGGCCCATTGTAGTCCTCAGTGGACTGAGTGTACAAGCGACAAAATGCTTCACTCATCTCTGTAACCAGGGCTGCAAGCTTCTCTTCTGGATTTTCTTTGCACGTTCTAAGGGTGAGGGAAGAAAAGACAATCCTTGCTAGCCACTCATCTTCTATGGCACATGGTTGGAATATACCACCCATTCATTCATGTTAATATTTTCCAGAATCTTTAGTACAAAAGATTTAATTCCAATTCTTAACTTCATCATCGAAAAAATGTGAAGAGAATCAATGAAAGTATACAAAGACAGTATGGGACTTAATCCTACGCTACTACAAAAAATGGTACTTACTTAAACATCTCCTGTAACTCTTCACTTGCACTGTTTTTCCTGCCAGCAAGAAGTGCATAAAGCTTCTGCAAGCCAGAGGTAACCACTGTGAGGGGTGTTGTGCCTATATTTGGCCGGTTGATGGTATATCGACGTCCAGTGATGGGAGTCAGCGGCACAAGATGCAAGTCACCATCAAATGACTGGAAAAGCATTTAAACTTTCATTATTTCACCCAAAAACATTTTATCTAATTAAAGGTAGTGTTGAATATTAATGACAGAGCAAATCACAGCCTATCATTACAACAAAAAGCATACCTGGACTAAGTTCCTTCTGGCCTGTCTCATGGAAGAAGTATCGACAGGAGAGTCCAAGTGTGTTGCCTTGGTGGATGGAGGAGATGCCCCAACAGAGCCTGTCACTACTTCATCTTCATTCAAGAACATTCTCTCGTCAAATTCACCGTAACTCAGCAGGTACTCTTCGTAGGCATTCTTCACCTCTTTCACATTGTGGTCAAAGTTGGCTTGCTCTAAGAGGCCAGTACCTTCACCCCCTCCTTTCAGTACCTTGGGAGGAAAGCAAAATACAATTAAACATTTGCAAGATAAACAAGAAGTGTAAAACAGTGCAAATAAGCTTAAAGAATCTGAATAACAATCATTAGTGACAAAGCCTATGTTTGCAATATACCAAAACTGTTGAAAAACATGAAGTCCATTTCCATACTATGACAACAACTTTAGTTAATAATTGACTTCATGCCTTTACAGACTATTTGAAAAAAAATTTCCCACTATGTTGTTCTATGGCTAAAGGAAATATCTGGAATGTATAAATTTTCAGGTACATTTGAGCAAAACACATTGTTTATATATTCTAGGAATCAAATTAGAAGGAAGAAAAGATGTACTCTCAAAGTAACATTTGAATTACCTTTTTGTCAATGAGATCCCTAATGTGTTTGTTCCAGTAGTACTCTCTCACCACTTTGGTCTCAACCAGAACACCATCAAACTTCTCACACAAATAATCCATGATGGACACTGGCCATGATGAAAGCTCATTCCCACTTGACTCACTATTCAAGAATTCAGCTGAAATACCTGTGAATTATATAAAAATGTTACAACTGTTCGCATAAGATGGGAGGAAAGAAAAAATAAAAGATCCTGTACACACTGTATCCAAGATAATCAAAGACATTATTGATGATTAAGGCAAACAGTTTGAATTACTTTGTTCAAAGGTTAATTTGGTAAATAACCTGAAAGAAAAAAGTATTTACCTTCACACTCTGGATTGATGAGATCTTTGCGGTTGGAGAGCACCACATTTCTGTATATGAGATCAATAGATGCCAGCAACAAGGAATAACAACTCACAAGATCCTGTGGGATACTTGGATATTTGCCTGTAATGAATAATAAAATAAACAAATTAAAAAATATATATATAATAAATAAATAAATAAATAAAATATATAAAACAAAGGAAACTGCAAGAAACTACCAAGCCAGAAATGGCACATACTTTAATTTCAAGGAAGCCATTTCAACAAATACATATACACAATTTCTAATTACGATCTCTAGCAAAAGGCAACCCAATGATGTTCATAATATATATATATATATATATATATATATATATATATATATATATATATATATATATATATATATTGAAGAAAAACTGGATCAATCCAGAAAAGTTACTGCAATATACTCATTATTAAGGTACTCCACCATAAATTTTTTTTAAATATGTATTCATATGATTACAGTTCTTTACAATCAATTTTATGATACACTGCACCTTCTTATACAGGTAAACAGCATGCATACTACTAATTAGATACCAATGGTTTCAATAATCTCACCTTTTATCAAAATATAAAGTGTCCAACAGAAGTGGAAAAGTTCTGTTGAATTGCATGGAGGTCTCCTTTGCTTACGAGATCTTGGAGGCCGAGGCAGGTCATTCAGTGGATTTTTAAATAAGTCTAAAAATATAGGTTTATACTTCTTGAAAATATTATTGGAGACTGCAAAGTTTCTCTCCAAAAGATCAACTCTTCTACAAAATCCTTCATCAAAATGGGACATTGCAAGCCAGGATTTCATCTTCTTGATAAATTCTGTCAAACTGAAGGAGACAAATTTATCAGCATAAATAATAATTTTTAACATTATATGAATATATAAAAACAGGGTTCTGAATCAATGACAAAATTGAAGGTAGGTAACAACAAAAACAAAACATTTGCAAGACTAGGTTAGCTTCAAATCTACTGGTTCATATCCAGCGTGGGAGCAAACCACTTACGGTAGATTGCAGTGCTGCAGCATGCGAGTGAGGGAAACACAATTCCCTTGGATCATGTTGCCTGGCCGACCCCCTACAGTGGGCACTGACCGTCGCCGGCATGCAGCATATAGAGCACAAGCAAGCCATGTCAGCTGTTCACCCTGTGAATTTATGAAATATTTCATTGACCTCATATACTATATTGTTTACATTCTGAATACATACTAAATGGCACTCCTACATATTCTAACAGATATAACAACCTTATCAACAACTGCTTTCCTTGCCAAAATAAATACATTTTTGCTACTGATACTACACTGTGTATTTATCAGTTTGTAACACTTGACGGCACACTGATTGATAGGAGTAGAGAACCACTATGCCACTATGCTACACTACACATCATGCTCTATATAACCCCCACAACTTCAGGCTTATGAATCACCAACTCTAAGGTTGCCTTTCCTTTAAAAATTACTTGAAAATTAAAGTACTTGAACAATAATATAAACAAGCTCCTCAAGTACCATATGCATGTTAAGCCCACTTCACTTAATCTCAGATAACCAGAGTATTTAATCATATCAACCTGGATAATAGATGTTATCAATGTCATCCCTAGTACAGTCAATACTTCTATTGTGAAAGTACGTCCATGAGTGTTCTTCTCTGAATGAAATATAACCTCAAAAATATCCAAATAAGGATGATGTACCATTAAAGCCAACCAAGGAATGCCAGTCTGATGCCATACATGGCAATACATCAGACTTATATAAAAACTGAAACATTTCAATATAAAAACTGTCATGCAAGCCATTTTCAGTGCTGGCCTGGGCTGTGTTTTGTCATAAACAACCACATCAAATACCTGCGACCCAATTTGTCTACGAGTCATGGGGATGGGGACACCTGGGACACCAAGCACATAACATGGCATGGACTATTACATCTAGCTTGTTTTCTCCAGCTTGGGATATCCCCCTGACCAGGAACCGACCGATGCAATGAGCGGCTAAGAAAATGTTGGCAATATCGGGTAAATATAAAAAGTAATGAACGGTGTCTATTTAACTTGCCAAATGTTATGCACACTAGCACACACACCCACCCACTGTACAGGTGACAATGGCAGCGTTCACCCCAACAAGACCAGTTATTGGTATCCACAGCCGGTTGAGGTGACCCAGCGCGGCACACTCGGCGTCCCAAACCTTCAAGGCAACAAGTGCACCAACCAAAACAAACCCAAGTCAGACCTACCTCCAAGGTGTATTTCAACTTGATATTCTCGTAATTCGCCCAGGCTTCATCAGCTGTCACTTGGTCTAAGTTTAAATCTAAGGACAGGTCGTTGTATTTCCTTTTTATGCTTGAATTTGAATCACTTTCAGTCATGTTTGGCACGGTACGAGCACACGGAGGGAAGCGTCCGCCTCCCAACGTGCTGTGTGATAAGTGAACCAAGCCAGTGTTGCCAGACTGGCCACACGCCGCGCCAAAGCCTAAATAAATAGCCCAACTTTAAAGGCAAGCCAAGTCTGAAATGATATTACAGGCATTATTTTTATTTCTACAGATAAATTTCCTTGACATTAAGAACCAGAAAATCACTTCAAACATTGTAGTAATCCTGAAACTTGGCTGATGTACCCCAATTAGAAAATGACGCATCTTTAAAGTTCCTCGTGTGAAAAAAAAAAAAAATATATTGTAGTAGTTCCCTGTCATCCCACAGTAACGGAAAGCAGGCTAAATAAAGACACAGTGGTTAACAAGTAGGAATGCCAGGCACTACTGACTTGGCTATCTGATGGACTTGTATGATGATTGTCAGTTACATGCACATCCATAGGATACTCATATACTTATAGATAGCTATGTGTTTTATGTATCAACCGCCACCCATATTATTGAAATAATGACAGACGTATTGAAGTTTTTAACCTTTTAACCCGCTGTACACAAATTTGGCAGTCTATAGCTACAGACCTCCATGATACAAATAATTCATTAAGACTACGGTAGTGTTACCTATAGGGTAGTAACATATGATTTGAACGGAATTATTTCACATTGAAAATATTTACACGAATATTTGTGAATAGAACAGTAAAGTGACTTCCATTTATACCATTACAAGTTCGTTTTTCTTAATTTCTATTTTTATTGGACTACGACTTCCGATGAAAAGTAGCCCAACTTTTAAAGCTTCCTTACTCAATAGCCCAATTGGGCGGCTGCCAGCCTATACCTCGGGTGTGGCAACACTGGTAACACTGAAGCTGCTGGCGGGAAAACAAGGCCGCGTCACACCCGCCTCCGCCAAACAGGGATTTAAAATATTCCCTGCTCTTTAATTTGCAACACTCACGACTTTCCAGGTGGATTTTCACAGACACTATTATTGATATGAAGAAATATGAAAGCAACATTCAAAGCGCATGGCATGAAATTCACGGCACAGACAGCAGGTCTGGTCGGCGGAACAATATTAAAGCCCGTGTTTTGGCGGGAAGCCGTGGCGGGTGGGACACCACTGTTTGCAAACCTTTGTCTTGTATACATTTTCAGCAAATCTCAATGACAATCGTTCCATTACCATACTTCACAACATTTTTGGGAAATAAAGTAGTAGATTCATCATAAACAATTACGTTATATGAAAAGAATGAATATATAGATTGTACTACGGTAACGAGCTCTGATAAACATTCCATGTTGTTGGATTATTTGCGTTGGACTTACAATTAAACACAACATCCCGTTTCAGAATATTTTTCTTATATAATTATATGTGCACTCACCATAAAGTAATCTCTATCAGTGAACTCTATATCTCTAATGATTCCGCCACTCTATGAATTGATGGCGCCTTCCGCCATCTTGGAACTCCTTATAGCTTCTTGTTTTTGCTTAACTTCTTTGATTATGATACCTCACTGATCTCAATATACATGGCTCAGATACCTCACGATGAATATCAAAGCCTCGAAAACTTTATTTCATAATGAAGGATAGAATTTTAACGAATAAGCTTCAAGGTTTTAAGTTCGCGCTGTTATTTTTACATATTATTCATGTTATTATTATCACTATTATTATTATTATTATTATTATTATTATTATTATTATTATTATTATTATTATTATTATTATTATTATTATTATTGTTATTGTTGTTGTTGTTGTTGTTGTTGTTGTTATTGTTGTTGTTGTTGATGTCGTTGTCGTCATCGTCATTATTATATATTACTGCTTATTTATTTATTTACTTACTTATTTATTTATTCATTTATTTGCTTGTTATTTTTAATGTATTCAGTCTTATTCATTTTTTTCACCTTAACCTCCGATAGGCGTTTTTCGTTGTAAATCTTCTGATTGGCCTCTTATGTTTTGTGCGGGTCACTCGGGCGATTACTTGAAAAATGAGCAACTTTACTCTAACAATCCTGAGCATGCATATACTTACATGCATATCATTAGCATCCCCAACGATTACTCTCTCTCTCTCTCTCTCTCTCTCTCTCTCTCATCTTCAGTTACGCAGTCTATCTATCTCCAATTTGGTCTTTTCTCTTGGTCTACCTCGGAGAATCGTAGACGTATCCATCATGGAGTGAAAGAAGAATAGAGTTTACATTTATTAAATAGCCAAAAATCTACATCCATACTATACGTACATAGCATTCTTCTACATTCACTTTGGCAGTAGTAGTAGTAGTAGTAGTAGTAGTAGTAGTAGTAGTAGTAGTGTCCTTATTATAAATATAGGATATTCTTTTACATACGATATCATCTTTCTAATGCGTATATACCTTCTCCTCCGAGTTGAGGTTCTCACAGTGTGACACCAACACCCGCCACTACTTCCAGGGTGACACTCCAACACCCACCATTCGTATCAGGTGGCACTCCTATATCCACTACTACTCCCAGGGTGACACTGACACCTCAACATCCAGACATGTCACGACAGGCAAGGTGCGCCCCTCAACACAGTGCATTTAATTGTACATCGCCTTAGCCTAGCTCACCAAGAGTACTACTCACCCTAAACACTGGGACACCAAGATTATTAACACCTTTTAAAGACTATCCACTAGTTCTATTTACATGCTCCGCGGAACCCCTCACCACCTTACAGTATAACGGCCTCACGACTGTACACACTAACACGTAATGACACGCAGTTCTCCTATACCTAGCCACCCAGACGTGCACCATTCGTCATCTATTCCGTAAAATTAGTTACAAACCACAACACCATTTAAATTATAACCTACGAGAATACGTATTAAATCTGTCGTCTCTAAAGCATCACCAGCTTGCGAGATGCACGAGTTCGTAGTCATAGCAAATCTTGTCTGTAGTAACTCTTACATCTATGGTAGAGCGGACGCGCCTTCCAGCCAGCGCCAAGACTTCCTACATGACACTGACTATTCACATGTTCGGAGTGTCACTGTTACGGACAAGCGTGCCACATTGCATGGAAACATGTTGACAGCACTGATGTGGATACTTCTTGGGTAGAACTTTACTGCGACTTATCAGTGTCAATGAAAGCATTGTCTTCATAATCATTTTCATGGCGGCGAACGTTCCAGCACAAGCAAGGCCTTTGTCTGCTCTGATGACGCATTGCTGCTGTCTGTCTCAATATTCGACAGGCATTCAACATTCAGTCTATAGCTTGACCGAGCAACAGAGAACAGTCACTAAATGTAATCAGATGGAGTAGACGGGGTGAGAGGACGGCTCGATGCCCTACATACTATAGTACATTCCAGTGCTTGTGTACACACAGATAACACGGGGACTGAGGATTGCATCATCACAATATGGCAACCTACCCTGCCGAAATGGGGCACGCCGTATATCTTAAGAACACTAATCATTATTAAGAATACAGAGACACAGCATTTTACTATTTGAAACTTGATGATTGTATATATGCACCATTGCTACAAGTACCGTAGATATAGAATTATTAGTGATTACTATCTCTAGAGCGCACCATATGCACGGATTGGCACAATTTTAGCGGGCAGTATTACCAGCACAGTGACTCAATCTTCAGACCCCGTAACCACGACTTTATTGGCGGGTCACGAGTCACGACTGAGACAGCTAATTAGTAATTACAAAACAGAGCAGCGCCTAGGATTTCACTCACAAAGACAACAAAATAAAAATAAAAAAAATGCCAAGATAGATTAAGTATTGGAGCATCTATCGGCTACAGACGGAGTTACATAAGACATTGCTGTTACGCTTCTTATCGACTATACAGTGCGAGATAACACCTCCTCCTGCCCCTCTACAGCACGTGACACAAGGAACATGACTGGCCGGAAGGAGAATGACGACGACATGCAACGATACCATGAGAGAGAGAGAGAGAGAGAGAGAGAGAGAGAGAGAGAGAGAGAGAGAGAGAGAGAGAGAGAGAGAGAGAGATACTTATACATACTATGCAATAATACTCGTACATACACATATACATACTTCCTAAAGACTTAAGATACAGTGTACTTAATCAACCTACGCTAACTATACGCTGGCTTATCGAGAGAGGGACGACGGGTGGGTTTTGGGAGGGAGCGAGTCTTCACGCTTGTATTGACTGATTATTATTGAGGTAGATGATGGTGGGGGCTGTAGTAGTGGTTACAGTAGTTGTGGTGGTGGTAGAGGGTTGTTTGTATGTAGTAGTGATAGTGGTCGAAGAAAAAAGTTTGTGTTTTGTATGTTAGGTTAGATTTTGGTTATACTGTATGAGTATGTAGTGCTGGTGATGGTAAAAGAGAAAGATTCGTGTTAGTTGAATGCATGATTTACGTGAAATGAAGTGAAGGGTTAAAGAATTACAGAAATGCATTAAAAATATCAATGTTGAAATGAAAGGTAAAAATAACAAAAATATAGGATAAAGTTCAAAATTAAAAGTATAAAAATAGAAAAAATGAATAAATAAATCTACTAATTCTGAGGGCTGGGGTTTCAATGTACTAACTGCAAGTGATGGGGATATCGACTCCACTGACCTAGAGTACTACTAAATGATTCAAAGTACTGCTGAAGTAGTAGTAGTAGTAGTAGTAGTAGTAGTAGTAGTAGTAGTAGCAGTATTATTATTATTATTATTATTATTATTATTATTATTATTATTATTAGTAGTAGTAGTAGTAGTAGTAGTAGTAGTAGTAGTAGTAGTAGTAGTAGTAGTAGTTTTAGGGGAATTTAGTGAGTATTGTAATAGTTATCACATTCTGATACTACTGTAGAACATCTGTCCTGTCTTGGCAGATATCATGAGTTACTGTTGTCTCTTTCCTTGCTCTTCAGCCACTCATAATAATAATAATAACTATAATAATAATAATAATAATAATAATAATAATAATAATAATAATAATAATAATAATAATAATAATAATGACAATAATAATAATAATAATAATAATAATAATAATAATAATAATAATAACAACAACAATTACAATCTTTCCTTTACCTTTACGATATAAACCAGAATTTCAACATACACATATCAGTAATAATAATGATAATAATGATAATAATAATAATAATAATAATAATAATAATAATAATAATAATAATAATAATAAAAGAAATAGTAATAATACGCCATTTTCACTACAACAAAGAAAAGAACGGTAAAAAGAGCCATTAACTTCACTATGTTCTAGAGACTGTCAAGGCGGATCTCCCGGTGTATCTTGTACTATGACAATTACTACAACAGTTTCTGAGAGTCACGCACTACGCCAAACTGCAAGATGAGCAAGTTATGCGTTGAATTAATCTGTTTTCTTGACTTAATTGTTGCCTCTAATTACTTGCTGGCTTGTATATACTGGTGACTGGCTGACTGGTGACTGACTGGTGACTGACTAGCTGAGGTGTGAAGGGTAGGTGTGGTAATGGAATGTATACAGTGTGGCAGTAGCTGTGGTGACTGACTGACTGACTAGTTAATATGCTTAACTGTAACTATAGTGACGACTCTCTCTCTCTCTCTCTCTCTCTCTCTCTCTCTCTCTCTCTCTCTCTCTCTCTCTCACCACTTCATATTTTACATTTTTTTCTCAAGGTGCCCCTGTTGTCATTATTATTATCATTATTATTATTATTATTATTATTATTATTATTATTATTATTATTATCATCATTACTAATATTACTGACATGACAGTGAAAACATACAACTCAAAGTGGACAATACACACTTTAGTTTACTTCTCACACTGCGTCACGTGACCTTTCGCTATTCAGAGAAAGCCAGAATTATCATACTTATCATCATCATCATCATCATCATCATCATCATCATCATCATTATTATTATCATTATTATTATTATTATTAATATATCGTAAGTACAATGTCCATTTCCGGCAAGAATGACCCGTAGAGTGAGTCGTGTCCCAGCGTGAGGCAACGACCGCACTGAGCTGCTGTGGACTGTCCGTGGCGTGCTGAGGAGCGGGAGAAGACGGAGAGGGAGGATGAACCTTCCCTCAGGTCAGACAGGACGAAGGGTGGTGCCAGCTTTCTACTAGGATTTGTACGGCGAGCATAATGCTACCTAGGCGCGGGAGTCGCTGTATTCCCAGTCTACTGGTCGACAGCACTCTAGGGTGCCCCGGGTTCTGTGCAGTGCCTGTGGGGCCCCAGCCTCTTGTCTCCATCAGGGCCACACATCAGGGCAAACACGTCACCTCATTGGCATAAAAACCTTTTCTGTTCTCTCACTAAGTATTGCTTTCAGTGAGGTATGTTGCTGACTGCCGCTGGAGTCGTGGCGGGCTGCCTAGGGGCGGCGCGGGGCGGCCAGCAGGACCACCAGTGCCAGCAAAGTCGTACATGGTGGAAGAGTGTGCTTGGCTGAGGCCGAGGAGGCAGTACGGGCGCCCACGATTGGCAAGAGGGCGTTGTCGTGATGGTAGGCATGGTAACTACGACAACTGGTGAGCTCCGGCCCCCAGCTGGTGGGACGTCGCGCCCCTGACAGTTGTTTGACGGTGGGGGTCTGTCCCAGCGTCAGCCACATCCTGCCTGTTTCATCCACGCCTGTGCGCACAATCTCCTTCTTCACCGCGGGCACTTTAACCCCGACGGCCGCACAACCCCCAGTGGGCGTAACGTCTTGGGCCTCGCCGCGCACCCAGGAACCTTTCACCCCGCAGTCCGCTTTGTTGTACTGATTGAGGGCTCTGGACAAATATTCGTCCTCGGGGGTGAGCAGCAGCCGCGTCACGTTGAAGTCATGGGCGTAGGTCGTGACGAAGGTGTGGCGGGGGGACGCTGGGGATGGCAGAGTGGAGGCGGGGCGGTGGATACCGCTGGCCTGCAAGGTGAAGGAGGGCCTGGTGCACTCGGGGTCGTGGTAGTGGCGTAGAGTCATGGTCCAGCGGTGGCCAGTTGGGCTGCAGGGAGGAAGGGGTAGCAAGAGTGAGAATGTTGCGGCATGACCCGTCAACAGTTCCATTACTACTACTACTACTACTACTACTACTACTACTACTACTACTACTACTACTACTACTGCTGCTGCTGCTGCTGCTGCTACTACTACTACTACTACTATTACCACTGTTACTATACTATTACTACTATTATTTACCTGAATTCGAGGTGGCGGGTAAGAAACATGCCATAGGGGCGTGTCTCGCAGCGACGGGAGGCCCAGGAGCCTGCTAGCAGGAGGGGCAAGGCGGGGCTGGCGTGGAGGTGGGGCGGGCTATCATCTGTGCCCCGTTCAACAGCCTTGCACACGCCCCCACACGCCCCAGCCTAGAAATAATACAAAAAAGAAATAAAAAAAAAATTCCATACTGGTGTTATTCTGGTGTCGTTAATAGTGGTGATCATTTTATGTGATAACATCCTTCGGGTAATGCAAACATTCAAATCTTCCAATGCCTGTTGTTTCACTTAACTTTAAAGTTTGTCTAGGGTGAGTCAATTGAAGTAGTAAGTGCGTCATTAACAGTCAAAGAGTTAAGTCTGAGTTTATTTTCCTAGCTGCATCTAACTTAATTCCAGTGAACAGTAACAACATAAAATTATCCTCGTAAGTATTTAGGTTATTCCGAGCACAATACCAGTGATCTTTTAATGCTCAATGGAAATCCCTGAGTCACAACATTGTGGAATAAAAGTCACACTTATGTCTGTATTCTCAAACATCTGAGCGTTTTATCATGACTCCCTTTATCAGGCTTCAGTGAAAGTTACTGGAATTTTCAAGGAAGTTTTCAGATTCTAATGATAGCTTGATCAAGATTCTGCATTGTCAATGGGAGGAAAACATCGCAAGGACTTAACTAGTCACCTATATTGCTTTTCAACATAGTTCTGACAACCCAAACCGTCTAAGAATGGAAACCTTACTGACATAGGAAGACGACAGTAAGGGAGACACACCTTCAAACCCACACGATTATCTAACGCAACATATAGACTAAAAATAAACATGACGTAACTTGGGTGATGCAACAGATAGGAAAAACAACAACCACCACCAGAAGATCGTGTCCGTCCCATCTCTTGACGCATCAGCAAAAGATTATCTTCACTCTCGAAAATGACAAAGACGTCCACATAATCCATTCAGAATTAATTCATACCACTATCAAAAACATCCAAGCTAAGCGTCCAATCCCTCGAATAACTGAAGGCACGGGCACGACAAGGCAGGACTCAGCACGTTGTCTTATTGCCTTACTTCTTTAACCTTTTCAGTACCTCAACACGTTTTCATATTCATTCTGCTTACTATTTGGCGATTCTATACAGCTTCAAAAACTTATGTGGGGATTAGAATAGTGAAGACTCTGGCCATCAATCTTCTGGTCTCCATAAACCCTTCCTAATGTCAATAAAAGAGTCTAATCATACCCAAACACGGTAAAAATGCGTCCCACTACTGAAGGTGTTAAGCTTTCGAGTGCCACAGTTTTCTACAACGTGCTCAGTCTTCTGCACATTCCTCGAGACCATAATAAAGAAGGCAAGAGTGCTTTTACGGTTAGCGTGATAGATAAACAGGAGAAACCAGGCGCGTTATTATGGCCTTTGGAAATAGTCGTGGTGAGAGAGTAGTGTGCTTTTGAATACGGCCCTCACTCACACTCATTACATGTCTTCTTTCACTGCATACGATCTTCAGAGGAAGTGACAAGATGCAATTGTGTTGGAAGAGTAACTATGTGATTTATAACTCCTTTGTAACAAAAAATGTCATCGTTAACTTGGTAAAATCCCGAATAATGTCTAGAATACAATGAAATCCACGCTTAGTCAGATCCATTAGTCTTTGTTGCTGTCGTGCAAGAATAGTAACAGTAACACACACACACACACACACACACACACACACACACACACACACACACACACACACATGCGCGCGAACACACTCATACACACACCCTTCTTACCTCAAAGAGACTTACATGACTGGTTGAATAACTAATGGATGCCAGTCACTCTGTGTGTGTGTGTGTGTGTGTGTGTGTGTGTGTGTGTGTGTGTGTGTGTGTGTGTGTGTGTGTGTGTGTGTGTGTGTGTGTGTGTGTGTGTGTGTGTGTGTGTGTGTGTGTGCTGTCACGCTTCTCTAAAGGATCAGAACAGAAAAGGAGGCAAGGGTTGGCTTTCAAATCACAAGTTACAGAGAACCGTACAAACGGCTTAAAAAAGTAAATAAATAAACAAATGAATAAATTATAAATGAATAAGCAAAACATAGACACAATAGGTTCTGTAACACGACATTGATGTAAAAATATAATGATTAAGAGAGAGGAAGCAAGAAATATGTAGAAAGGGAGAAGTGGATTAGGAGGAGGAGGAGGAGGAGGAGGAGGAGGAGAAGGAAGAGGGAAGAGGCACAGAATAAGCGAGGTATGCGGTGGGAGGAGGGAGACACGCCCCCTGCTGTGTTTCCTGCTGGGGGGTGTTTACCTGTCCGCCCCAGGTGTTCTCTGCGGGACGAGGCGGGGGAAGAGGGGGAGAAAGAGGAGAGGGTGACAAAATAGGAGAGGGATGGGAGGTAGGGTAGTTTGGGGAGTGAAAAGAGGAGGAGGAGGAGGAGGAGGAAGAGGAAAAGGAGGAGGAGGTGACAGAGGAGGAGGCTGGGAGGCTGTGGGTGTGGTGGTGGTAGTGGTAGACAGCCCGTTAAACTATCAACCCCCCCCCTCTTCTCTCTCTCTCTCTCTCTCTCTCTCTCTCTCTCCTATAAGGGACATAAGAGGAATAAAAGAGCCTCCATCGAGAGAGAGAGAGAGAGAGAGAGAGAGAGAGAGAGAGAGAGAGAGAGAGAGAGAGAGAGAGAGAGAGAGAGAGAGAGAGAGAGAGAGAGAGAGAGCAGTTAAGCCTCGCACACTTCAACATACACACGCCTTCGTCATTAATAACCACCACCACCACTATCACCACCACCATCACCATCACCACCATCACCACCACCACCACCACCACCACCATCATCACTACCACCACCACAACCCCATCTTAAACACCAACAACAATTATATAAACTTCATAGTAGTAGTAGTAGTAGTAGTAGTAGTGGCTGTTATTTCATTGTAATTCTGTTTTTAAGAGTAATAATAATAATGATGATGATGATGATGATGATGATGATGAAGAAGAGGAAAAAAATAACAAAAGAAAAAAGTTAAGACAAGGAAAGAACCAAAATGCTAATAATACTACACGCACTTCAGAACTTACACAAAGACTCTCTCTCTCTCTCTCTCTCTCTCTCTCTCTCTCTCTCTCTCTCTCTCTCTCTCTCTCTCTCTCTCTCTCACCGCCTCCCTTTATCCTCCCTTGACAATCTTCCTTTTGGACCGCACGATTTATTTCCCTTTAACGAGTCAAAATAAACACCATCCTTCTCTCTCTCTCTCTCTCTCTCTCTCTCTCTCTCTCTCTCTCTCTCTCTCTCATGAATGAACGCCGTCATCCGTCTTTTGCAGTGACGTGTTGTGTCGAGACGCTTGTTTCTTCTCGCGTTGTGTACCGTTCCTGTCCCTTCTTTGTGGCGGTGATGGAGCGTGACGGCTGAGAGCGCCCTGCTGCAGACACGAAAGAGAGAGCGAGAGAGGGGAGGGGGAGAGGGAGAGAGAGGGAGAGAGGGTTAGAGTGCACGCGCCAGAACGAACTCTCCCTCCCAGCCCAGCGAGTGAGGCAAGATAGACAAATGCGTCAAGAGAGGTAGACAGGCAGACTCACAAAGACACAAGAGCAGCCACGGGGCACCGCAGCACTTGGGGAAAAAACAGGGAGCTCGTTCATGACTGATTAGGGGAAACTTGAGTGAGGCGAGGCAGGTGGAGCGGCGTCAGGAGGTGCTAGGTACTGGTGGAGCTTAATGGAACGAAGTAAGGGGCTATATTTGATGAGTGTGATATTCTGTAGCAGCGTTGCGAAGAATGCGGTGTTGAGTAGCAGAGTTGCAGCGCTGGGCTTATCTCTTTGTACCTACTTTATGTGCTGAGTCAGTGCATGCGGGAGACTCAGTGCCTTGCCGACAAAGGGCCAACGCATTACTAAAAGCCTCCCATCGAGAGCCACGCTGCCACGCACATGATAACGAGGCAAGGAGTGATAAGGAAGTAATCAGTTTGTCTTTCACGTATAGCAATCCCTTCCTTGTTCTATGACACATCTTTCCTTAATCATTAGCCACTTTGAGACATGTTTTAGTATTATCAGTCACTTTTAAACATTGTACGAGATAAAAGTTGCAAAAACCATTAATTTTTATCCCCCTTCTTTCTCCTGGATGTTTAAATAAAGATTCCACGGATTGCTTTTACAGTTGTGAATTGCTGCACACCGCAAATTAAAATAGGTTCAAACAGATCTCTAAATTCTAATAATAATGCTACAAAGGCAGTAAGAAATGCAGGGAAGCAAAAATAATGAGTAAAAGACTTGGGTATGTTCTATGTTCGGTGTATGAAGAGCAGCTGGTACCTCCCGTAGAGTTTTTGCTTTGCTTGCTCGCAGACATGTTCATCATCACCGCCTAATTACTGCCTGCTTGACGCCACATAGAGAGAGGTAAGGCAGGCTCTGATTAATGCAGTTGAGTGAGGAGTCCGTAAACTGTCTACGCTAAGATCAAACTCCAGGTGTGAGGTGTCGAGGCACTGATTGAGTACAAAATGATGTACTACAGGAGAGAGAGAGAGAGAGAGAGAGAGAGAGAGAGAGAGAGAGAGAGAGAGAGAGAGAGAGAGAGAGAGAGAGAGAGAGAGAGAGAGAGAGAAACCCAACCACCCACAGGGGCATATAAACATAGATACCAATTAACCAGCACTACTCTCTACCCCAACACACACACACACACACACACACACACACACACACACACACACACACTCACATATTTGGCGTGCAGGAGTGGCGTCTGATAGCCAGTGGGGCGGTACAGCTCCTGCTTGCTTGGATCCGTGTGAAGATCCCCCAAGAAAAGCTCTTTGCGAATGATCCGGGGTGACTCTGAGCCATTACCATCGCTAATACCCTCCTGTTGCGTCTCCTCCCTATTCGCCGCCGCCGCCGCTGCCCCTGAATCGTGTCCTTGCATCGTCATCTCTACTCTCAGAAGCTGGAGTTCATTCCACGCGCTGCCAAGTCCACGAGAGCAGTCCTCATCTTCTGTCACTTCATTGGCAGCCTCGGCGTATGACAGCACCACGTAGGCTTTGTGTGGCTTCCAGGGCTGCGGGAAAAGGGTGCAGGTGAGAGAAAGAAGATCTAGGAACGAGTAAGACGTGAGTACTGTAAGAGTGAGGAATTCTGTGAGGAGATGGGAGGTATTGAGATGAGTATGACAACACGATGTGGACTTTGTGTGGCCTCCAGGACTGCGGAAAAGGAGTAAAAGAGAGAGAGTGAAAATATAGAAGCGAGTAAAAACGTGAGTGAATAAATTTGATACGTGAGGAAGGCTAAGAGGTGAGTAAGATAGGATAAATAGATAAATAAGACAAGAGAAGACTGTGAAGGGTGTTAGTGAATAAGAGGTAAAGAGTAAAATAGAATGAAGGAATGAGGAGGTGGAGGGCATGCTTAAGTAAGAGATACGAGATGAGAGGATCAAGAACCGAAGAAGAGAGCCAGCATTAAGGAGAGGCACTGGCTGACGCACTGTTCTTAGACTCAACACAACACTGGGTCTCCTCTGCAATGTGTCTATAGGAAGAAGACACCAGTTCATCTTCCCATCTTTATCACACACTCCTCCTTCTTCTCCTCCTCCTACTGCACCTTCTCTTGCTCCGCCTCCTTCTCTTTCTCCTCGTCCTGTGAGCATCAGATTACAATTTATATCTCAATTTGTGTCCTGGCTTTGAATGATGTTGTTATTTTAGGAGCTGTACCCTTGAGCCCTGATTTGGGGGTGAAGGAATGTAAAGGGATGGGTGGGAGAAAGGGGTGGTGATATCAGGGAAGGGGAGGTGAGGATATGGGGAGAGGAAGGAGGATGGAAGGGAAGGGGAAGGAAATGAGGCGAGTGGAGCGGCGAGGTGAGACTGATTTGTGAAATAGGAGGGTGGAAAAGATAGGAAAAAGAGGAGGAGGAGGAAGAGGAGGAGGAGGAATACAGAAACAAAAAGGCTTTAACTCCATACATAGGTGTTTGGAAACTAATGCTAACTAGTTTGTGATGGAGAGACAGGAGAGAACAGCAGGAGAAGGAGAATGGGGAAAAAAGAGAAGGAAGAGGAGAATTACAAAAGAAAACTAAACAGCAACACATCATCAGCTCCTTACAAACCTGGTAACTACAAACTGACTACAGGATTTAAACAGGAGGAGGAAGACGGAGGAGGAGGAAGAAGAGGAAGAAGAAGAGAAGCCAAGGTTGATAAACGAGAAAAGATAATTGGGTAAGTTAAGAGCAGGAGAGAGATGGAAGAAAAACGAGAATATAGACGTAAGAGAGAAGAGAGGGAGAGGGAGAGGAGAGGGAGAGAGGGAGAGTTAAGTGGTGAGGGCAGGGAGAGGAAGGGGAAGAGATAAGGGGAAATGAAGGGAAGGGAAGGGCAGGGATGGTGGGATGGAATAGGGAGCTGGAGGGGAGGGTGAAGGAGAGGAGGAGAGGAGGAGAGGAGGAAGTAAGTGATGAGAGAGGGAGAGTGAGTGCTTGTTGTGAATGGAGGAGGAGGAGGAGGAGGAAGAGAAAAAGGAGAGGAATGATACGGTGCAGAGAGAGAATGAAATGAGACTTGATAAAAGAAGAGAAGGATGAGAAAGAAGAAGTAGAGGAAAGATGAAGAAAATAAAGAAGAAACTAAGACTATGAAACGTGAGGGAGGAGTGACGAAAGAGCATGGAGGGAGAGGAGAGAGAAGGAGATAGGAGGTGAGACAGGGAAGTGCCGTACATGCGTGAGGTTATGGAAAGCACCAAAACACGTACCTTGGTAACCTTGCCCGGACAGGTGGCATTCACGGCGAGAGCAAGCTTACCGGCGTCCTGGTGAGAATGCCCCACTACTTCCACCCTGCACAGAGAGAGAGAGAGAGAGAGAGAGAGAGAGAGAGAGAGAGAGAGAGAGAGAGAGAGAGAGAGAGAGATCTATGAAACACTTTACTCTCCCACTATGCGCTATATTCACAAACACTCCTTCTATCACCGCGAACATTTTCAAAGACCATAGGGACGATTAACCGAGTTCTAAAGAGTATTTGTCCTATTGATAATGCAGAAAATTTGTTAGCATACCACTAGAATTACAGACATTTCCTTAAAAGGCCGTGTCATTTCAGCTAAAGCCCTTTGAAAACAGTGAAGGTGCGGTGTGGAAGTGCTTCAGAATATGGGCCATTGACTATTTTCAAAGGCCACGTAGATGATTAGCCACATTCCTAACAGCACTTCTTTTCTCTCTATGCAGACATTTCTCACTGTTCTGAATATTGACTCAAAATAAGCATAGTATAACGGAAATATTTAAACACTAATAAACTCCAATAACATGTTGAAATGAGTGAAATTAACTAGAGGAACCTTGAAATTAACCCTTTAAAAACTGAGACATTTTACCATAGTTTTGGGTATGGTTAGATGATTTTATATACATCAGGAAGGGTCTATGGAGGTCAAAAGATTAATGCCCAGAATCTTTACTATTCCAATCCCCACATAATCCTCTGAAGCTGTATAAAATCACCAAACAGTAAGTAAAATGAATATAGAAACGCGGCATGGTACGGAAGGGGATCATAACTTACTAGGACAAGATGGAGGAAAACTTAATGAATAAAATCACAACTCACTTCGACAGGGTGTACTCCGCTTCAGTGCCGCCCGGGGTGATCCAGGAGGGGCGGCCCAGGGTCAGGTTGCCACGAGCCATGAGGGAGCGGGCGGGATGGGCGCAAGATGGGTCGCGGTAAGTGTGGAGGGACAACAGGAAGGAGCCGTCGCGATGAAAGGTGTAGGAGCGCAGGATGTACTGAGGGCCTGGCCGGGTCTCGCATCTGTGTGGAGAGGAGCAGACGTTAGTGGAATATGGTTTAACCTCCTCAGTACTTCGACGCATTTTTACCTTTAGTTTTGGGTATGATTAGATGATTTTATTTACATTAGGAAGGGTCTATGAAGGTCAGAAGATCAATAGCTAGAGTCTTCACTATTTTAACCCGTTCAATACTGAAACCCATTTTTACCTGGTGTTTTAAGGTGTGATTACACGATTTTATTTACACTAGGAAGAATCTGTGGCTGTCAGAAGATTAATAGCCAGTCTTCAATATTTTTATCCCCACGTAAGTTTCTGAAGCTGTATAAAACCACCAGTAAGCAGAGTAAATATCAAAACGTGTTATGGTGCTGAAGATGTTAATGGAGTGGTGTTTAAAGGTAGTGATAGTTAACTTGAGTATATGAATCTTTTGAAAGCGTATCTAGAAATCTCTCTCTCTCTCTCTCTCTCTCTCTCTCTCATTTTCCATCTCCTTTGATAAGTTTCATTCTTTCCTTTCCTTTTCTTTTGTCACCAGTGCGTTCTGCTGTTCCATTTCTCTTTACCTTGCCTTTCTACTGTATTTTTAGATGAACTGGTACACACACACACACACACACACACACACACACACACACACACACACACACACACAATAGTCCTCCCTGTTTCATTTCGCATCTTCGTCCAGTTTTCTATGGTATTACAAGTGTTCGTTTTCTTTACCTAGATTTTCGGGGCTACTGGCTGAGAGAGAGAGAGAGAGAGAGAGAGAGAGAGAGAGAGAGAGAGAGAGAGAGAGGTTCCTCATTAAAGGTTCTCTCTCTCTCTCTCTCTCTCTCTCTCTCTCTCTCTCTCTCTCTCTCTCTCTCTCTCTCTCTCTCTCTCTCTCTCTCAGACTTGGGAACCACATAATTGGTTCATTAAATTGCCAAAACTGCCAATTAAATCCACGTAAACGTCACGGTGATGACTCTGGGTACCCGTGAGAGGAGAAGGAGGAGGAGGAGGAGGAGGAGGTGGTGGAAGAGTGGTGGTGATGGTTTCGGGCATTGGTGGTACGTAGTAGTAGTAGTAGAAGTAATAGTAGTAGTAGTAGTAGTAGTAGTAGTAGTAGTAGTAGTAGTAGTAGTAGTAGTAGTAGTAGTAGTAGCAGGAGTAATAGTAAAGGTAACAGTAGAAATAGTAGTTTTGAAGAAGAAGAAGAAGAAGAAGAAGAAGAAGAAGAAGAAGAAGAAGAAGAAGAAGAAGAAGAAGAAGAAGAAGAAAAAAAAACAAGAAAAGGCTGAAGAAGATATAAAAGAGAAGAAACGAAAAAAAAAAAAAAAAAAAATACATAAAAATGAAATTAAGAGAAAATACAAAAAAATAAAAAAGAAAGAAAGAAAGAAAGAAAGAAGAAGAAGAAGAAGAAGAAGAAGAAGAAGAAGAAGAAGAAGAAGAAGAAGGAGGAGGAGGAGGAGGAGGAGGAGGAGTGTGCCCGCTGTGGGACGTCTTTTTTCTTTTTTTGTCTCTGAACACCCGACTTAATTGCGGATTGGCTCAGTTTTGGGCCCGACTAGAGAGAGAGAGAGAGAGAGAGAGAGAGAAGGGACAGATGCGGAGAGGACAAGGGCGAGGTGGCGTGTGAGGGTTGGCAGGGGTCGGCAGGGGAGATACAGAGCGTGTTTGGGTGGCGTTAACGAGCCCAGGCCCTACATGGTTTGTTGTAACTCATTGCAGTGCGGGAGAGAGAAGAAAAATATCGAGGCAGAGAGAGAGAGAGAGAGAGAGAGAGAGAGAGAGAGAGAGAGAGAGAGGAATTAAGCTAAATCTCCAACCTAACCTTATTCTAACTCAACGTACGAAGACAAGTCAAGTGTTCCTTGACATACAGAGTGCAGTGAGGGAAAGAAAAAAAAAAAAAAAAAAAAAAGAAAAACGAAAATAAACGGTTAACTCCTTCAGTACTGGGACACATTTTTTACCGTGAGTTTTGGGTGTGAGTAGACGATTTTATTTACATTTAGGCAGGGTCTACGGAGGTCAGAAGGTTAATGGTCCAGAGTCTTCACTATTTTAATCCCCCACATAAGTTTCTGAAGCTGAATAAAATCACCTAATAGCAACCAGAATAAATATGAAGAGGTGTCATGGTAGTGGAGGAGTTAATATGGTAGAGAGAGCGATAGAAAGAGAAATCCTAACCTAACTTGACCTCTTTCTTAACTTGGCGTCTGGAAACAAGAAAGGGAGATGAAGAAAAAAAAAAATGATAGAAAGATAACTTGCCCAACCTGACTTTATCCCAGCCAAGCGTGTAAAAACAAGTAAACAAGCTGATGTCCTAACGTGATGCCCAAGTAACTCAACACCAAACTGGTTAATAAGGAAAGCGGTGGTGAATGGACCGCAAATGTGATCACAGCAGGAGGAACACGACTCGGAGGGGGGTTAGAAAAACTCAAACGCGGGCCGCTCTGTACGGTAGCCTTTGTGTGACTGAAACCTGGAGTGAGGGATGCGAGGTGTCGGAGGTGATTGTCCATACTAGGAGGAACAAGCTTAGCACATTTCACCTGTACACAAGAAGGCCTGTATATTGAAAAACGTCATGGGATTTCATTATTTGATTGAAACCTGGAGTGAGAGATGCGAGGTGTCGGAGGTGACTGTCCACACTAGGAAGTACAAGCTTATATAGCACATTTCACCTGTACACAAGAAGGCCTGTATATTGAAAAACGTCATGGGTTTTCATTATTAACCCTTCAATACTGAGACGCATTTTTACCTTGAGTTTTGGTTACGATTAGATGGGTTTTTTTTTTTGCATTAGGGAAGGTCTATGGTTTCAAACGACTAATGGCCAGTCTTTTCTATTCTAATCCTTGTTTCTGAAGCTGTATAAAATCGCCAAATAGTAACCATAATGAATATGAAAACACTTCCTGGTATTGAAGGTATTAATTTCAAAGGATAGAGAGATGATCAGTCTGGTTCTCATTTATGTTTCCCCAAATGATGATGTTGGAACCATGTTGAATTCTCACTGGAATCACGAAAACATCCTTGAACATTCAAATAACGCCTCATACAGTTCATTACAAAAAGAAATATAAAGGGCGATTTTCGAAGGCCACAGAGATCAGAAGCCTATTTCTCATTTCTTTTCCCAATTATTCAGAATCCTTGTTGAAATGTGAGTAGAAACATGAAAAAAAACACGGAGGCACCAACAACTTCTAGAGCGTGTTAAAACTAGTCAAAACAAGGCGACGGAGAATTTCAAAGTACAAAACTGGATGATTATTTTCACCGGTCTGGTATAACTGCAATTGAAGTAAACCAGAAACACTCACCTCTCTCTCTCTCTCTCTCTCTCTCTCTCTCTCTCTCTCTCTCTCTCTCTCTCAGACAGCGAGGGAGCAGCATCCCAAACATTATGCAGCGCCCCGTCACCATTCATCTCCCCCTCAGGTAAGCCTCCTCATGGCTGCCCCTCCTTACCTGCTCCCCAATTAAGACACGACCTCGCCCACACCAACTTATGGAGGAGAAGGAGGAGGAGGACGAGAGGGTCAAGAGAGAAAGCGTCAGGAATAAGAGGACGAGGAGAAAGAGAGAAAGAAGAAAAATGCATGAAGAGGGAAAAGATTCGAAGCTGGAGGACAAGCAACAAAGAACGGAGAAGAGGAGGAGAAGGAAGAAGAAGAAAATAGAGCAAAAAGAATGAAAAAGAACAGGAGGAGGAGAGAGAAAAAAAGAACAAAAGGAGAGAAAAAGGAGGAGACTGGGAAAGTGTTCTGACTACCTCCTCTTCCTCCTCTTCCTCCTCCTCCTCCATCTCCTCTTCCTCTTCCTCCGTATCAGACACAGCAATCCCAAGGACAACACAGGCTAACACTGTAAACACATTTTTCTTCTCTTTCTTTTTTTTTTATTTAGTACACCAGTTTCTCTACCCACACACTCCGCGAAATAGTAGTAGTAGTAGTAGTAGTAGTAGTAGTACTAGTAGTAGCAGTAGCAGCAGCAGCAAGAGTAACAGCAGCAGCAGCAGCAGCAGTAGTAGTAGTAGTAGTAGTGGTAGTAGCAGTGGCAGTAGCAGCAGCAGCAACAGTAGCAGCAGCAGCAGCAGTAGTAGTAGTAGTAGTAGTAGTAGTAGTAGTAGTAGTAGTAGTAGTAGTAGTAGTAGTAGTAGTAGCAGTAGTAGTAGCAGTAGAAGGATAAAGTTCTCAAGATATTTATTTTCTACTTATGGGGTGGAACACGTTGAAATGCCACTATAATCTTGAAAACACATAAAAATTCTGATTACTTTCGCTCTAAAAGGTGTAACAACTTTTAAATATCGCTTTTCATAGTCTTAAAAGCTTTTTCACCCCAGATCTAACGTGAAAGCACTATACATATACTCGTACACCTCTTTAGCGGCGTGGTGATAGTTCTGTCTCCTTCATTATAAAGCAAACACTGCTACCGAGAGAGGTTGTCGCCGAAACTGACTTCTGTTGGCGTTCCCTCCCCCACTTCGGCTCCAGGTCACGTCTGTAGCATGTTAATGATAAAGTCGCGTGGGTTGCGTTAGAATATTGATCGTATTTTTAAATGTTTTGTCGTTTGTCTCCTACTGTATCTATTCATTCATTTTCAGTTTTTATTCGATCTTTTTTTTTTTTTTTAGAGGTCATAGAGGAAAATATTTACGTTTTTCAGTGTTTGCCTAATCCTGATTCTATTCTATTTATCTATTCATTCATTTTCAGTTCTTTATTTGACCTTTTATAGGAATTGCAGCGGAAATTGTTAAGGTTTTCGAGTGTTTGCCTAATCCTAGTTCTGTTTTATTTATTTATTCATTCATTTTCAGTTTTTATTTGATACTTTATAGAGGTGATAGCAGAGATTGTTTAGGTTTTGAAGGATATTTGCCTAATTCTGTGCACCATCAATGTATACACCATCCCTTGAGAACACGACCATTCACCTCCGAGGCCTCTGAAAACAGTACTGGTGAGAGAGAGCAAAGCGTTTAAGAACAAGGCTACATACTCGTATATCACTCAGCCACACCCGTTTCGTCTTGTCACACACTGCAACCTGACCGTCTCTCTCACCCGCTTCAGGAATACAAAATCAACAGCGGTTCTTGTTTGTCCGCCATCCTGAGGCACGCCACCGACTGTCAGTGTATGATCGCGTTACCAAACAGTCAAACACTCGCCTCTCTCTTCTCGTCTTGTCTTCACCGTCCGCCAGAAGTCCAAATGTGCTGTGATGGATGCACGCGTAAAGGTTCAGGTGAGGGATGTTTTTGTGGTCACGCCTCGCCTGCTTCGTGGAAATCTTGAGCAGATCTCGGATTGTGTGTTGTGAGATTGACGGCGAATGGTGGTGGTAGTAGTGGTGGGAGGTAGTGGTGGTAGCGGTGGCAGTGGTGATGATAAGGAAGAAGAAGAAGGTGGTGATGATAAGAAGAAGAAGAAGAAGAAGAAGAAGAAGAAGAAGAAGAGAGAGAGAGAGAGAGAGAGAGAGAGAGAGAGAGAGAGAGAGAGAGAGAGAGAGAAATCCTCTCTCTCTCTCTCTCTCTCTCTCTCTCATCCGCTCCCAAGGACATGGAAGCCCTCGACAGCGCATTCGGATCCACTCTTTGACGCACATTTTTCACACTGAAGGAAAAGAAAGGAGCGAAAAATTGAAGGCTAAGGAGTAATGCAGGAGAGCCAGTTTCCTTTTGTGTCCCGTTGAGATGACCCATTTCTAAGGAGTACTTGAAGGGAGCGACCGAAGGCATTACTGACGAGAGAGAGAGAGAGAGAGAGAGAGAGAGAGAGAGAGAGAGAGAGAGAGAGAGAGAATTAGTAGTAGGTGTAGTAGTAGTAGTAGTAGTAGTAGTAGAAATAGTAGTATTACCAGTCTTATCCTTATCTTTTCTCTCTCTCTCTCTCTCTCTCTCTCTCTCTCTCTCTGGTAATCCTAGGAGGGTGGTGTACCCAAGTTTTGCTTCTCGCTGCGTTTGATGTCTCGCGGTCACTCAGCCCCTCCAAGGCACCGCGGGACTTACGACAAAAGCTTCACACCGCAGCTTTCCATAATCTCCCTAATGAAGCTTCTCAGAATTGCTTCTCGTATACAGTGCGCAAAAAAAATCACCTTATTTCTATATTGGCATGCTTCAGAATTTTTTTTTTTATGATATATTTTGATGCTGTTTCATTTTTTCAATCGTTTTCTTCTTAGTTGGTTTTTTTCTTTTTCTTTTTTTTTTAGGAGTTTTGAAAGCGGGTTATATATATCAGCTTTTGATCTATTCAGTGTGAGTTCCTTGTATAACTTTTGTGGTTCTCTTACTCAGGCAGAAAGAGAAGAAACGCCATGATAAAAACCGGGTGAAAAAAAATCTATACTCAACAAATCAAAAGAGATAAGATAGATTATTATGATTAGAACAAGAAAGAATGAGGAAAACTGTAACAGCCTATCAGGTCAACACGCGGCGTGCAGTTCTAGAGGAAACCTAATGGCTTATGTATATAAAAGATAGAAATAAAAAAAAATTATGCTCAACAAATTAAAAGAGAAAAGTAGATTATGATGATTAGAACAAGAAAGAATGAGGAAAACTGTAACAGCCTATCAGGTCAACACGCGGCATTCAATCCGTGGATAAAACCTGCATGGTGACCTATGTAGTCTTACTTATCATCACCCTCATGACCTTGATGAATGAGAGAAATAAAACACAAATAAAAACATAAAATTCGTATATTCTGCTGTAAAGAAAGAAAAATCCTGAAATATATGAGAGAGAGAAAACAAGTTAGAAAAATAGAAAAGAAATATATGTCTTAATATCAAACCTATCATTAAACATAAAACTTGTATATTCTGCTGCTTCTCTCCTTGTATAAAAGTAAAGAAAGAAAAACACGAAATATACAAGAAAAGAGAAAGAAAACAAGTTAGATAGAAAAGAAATATATGAATCAAGCCTATTATTTCCGTTCCATGATCACGTAGACATGTTTTCTTTTCAGTGTGAGTCAAGGTTGTCGTTGCTTGGCTCACCTCTCCACAAGCCACGCCGCTGCTCATCTGGCCCGCGTGGGATAAAACACTCAAAGGTGCCTGTGCTTCCTAAGATTTGTGGCGAGATGGTGGTGGTGGTGGTGGTGGTGGTGATGGTACTGTGGGTTTTAGACAGGATGGAATACACACACACACACACGCACGTACTCTCTCTCTCTCTCTCTCTCTCTCTCTCTCTCTCTCTCTCTAATGCAACAGTTTACTAATATCTTCAATTTTAAACCATTTTACTCCCTTCTAGCATTTTCTGTTTTCTTTTACTCTTGGGCTAATATAAAGAACGCAAGAATGTGATGAATTAAGGCAACCTGCAGGAAGCCGTCAGTCGAACACGTGGCAGTCGCTGTAAGGAATATGCCTACCTATTTTCACCTATCATCCACATCCATAAATTTGTCTAATCTTCTTTTCAAGCTCCTTAATGACTCAGCACTAACGACCTGATTACTAAGCCCATTCCATTCATCTACCGCTCTATTTGAGAACCGAAATCTCTCTCTCTCTCTCTCTCTCTCTCTCTCTCTCTCTCTGTTGACACATCTTCATGTAATAATAAAAAGTCGTCATGTCACTTCGCAAACGACTGCCCTTAACTCTCTTTCCTTTCCTCCTTCCTTCCATCCATCCCTTCCATTTTTCCTTCTTTCCTCACTTTCCTTTCCTTTCACTTCGTAATAAGTAACCTCAATGCGTGAAGGTTCCATTAAGAGAGCTCTATAACCCTCTCTCTCTCTCTCTCTCTCTCTCTCTCTCTCTCTCTCTCTCTCTCTCTCCAACCGGCCCCTCCCTTGACTTATTTTAGAGAGGCAGAGGGGAGAGAGAGAGAGGTAGAGACAGCGGGGAGGAGGAGGAGGAGGAGGAGGAGGAGCAGGGACCCAAGAGCGTACACTATGACAACAGTCCCTCACACGCACCCAACCTTCAGACCTTCAGCCCGATATAGTCTGTGAAAACACATCTGCCCCGCCCCGGCCCTTACCGCCCCACGTGAGGCTGGTGCTGGTGGAAAACGGTTCGGGACTCAGGCAGGTATACTCGTAATTCATGAAATCTATACGAGATGGAAAATTATCAGCATGAATCTAATGAGCGTTTCTTGATCTTGACCTTAAACTGTGACGTAGAGTACAGGCAAGTGTGAGTGATAGAAGTGTAGGTCAGTGATGGACTTACAAACGTTCCAGTCTTATCTCGGGTATGGTTTGACAGGTTCTGGAAAGGAGATATGGAAGAAAAGAATAAAAGGAATTAAATGAATGAGAGAAGAAAGTAAGATTGACAGAAAAGGAGAATTGGATAAATGAATGAATAAATGAAGGAAGAAAGGAGGAAATTGGACAGACGAAGGATAGAAGGAAATAAAAGACTGGATAGAAAATACAAGAAATGTGAACAAACAAGTATACAGGTTCTGAGAGGTAGTGAAGCTCTCAAGGATGTGTTTTATGATTTTCAGAGATCGTTTAATGCTTTTGACAACATTATTAAGTGAAAGATACTCGTGAGAACTTGATTAATCCTCTCTATGGCCGTCGAAAACAGTCCTTACATGGAAATAAAGTTTAGGAATACGATTTTTGACGTTACGAAAGACGGAGTGAAAGGTGAAGACTCATACGTATACTTTCCTTCCTCCGGGCCATTACAAATATCATCTCTTTCAGTGGCTTCCATTAGAAATCGCCACATATCTGATCTGTTTTCTCCAACCCACTTGGTCTTCTGCACCTTCTTCAGTCAC